>NC_067159.1:300000-387500 GCF_903995435.1 Acomys russatus
TCTCATTTTTTGCTAAGCTGCTATAGTGACAAGGTAGACTGTGTTGCTCCCTCATTGCTTCATGTCCTCTGTTTCTTAACAAATGTCCTGGAAACCTGTTGACCTCAATTTAACTGCAGCGCACCCAAGTCTAGCCCCCAACTCAAACAAAATTCTCAACCAGGTAAGTTAATTCTAAAATTAAAAAACCACCACCACCAACAAAAACCAACAACAAAAACCCAGGGATGAGGCTCTAGTTTGATAAAGTGCTTGCCTCAAAAGTGAAGACTTGTTGGGTGTGGTGGCACATGCCTGTAATCCCAGCATTCAAGAGGCAGATCTCTGTGAGTTCAAGGCCAGCCTGGTCTACAAAGTGAGTCCAGGACAGCCAAGGCTACACAGAGAAATCACGCCCCCCCCAGAAAAAAACAAGAGTGAAGACTTGAGTTTGATCCCCAGGGTGCATGCCAAAACGCTGAGTATGTGGCACTAAAATGCAGCCTCAGTGCTGGAGAAGCAGGAAGGGGTCCCTGGCACGCTTGGCAGGCCAGGCTAAACACATCGAGGAGTTTCAGGCCACGGAGACGTTAGAGCTTAGAAGGAGTTCCTGAGGACAAGTCCACAAGGGAAAGGAGGAAACTGCCAGGAAACTAGGATAAGCACAAAGACATCAGGGACACGTGCACACACAAGCAGAATAAAACCAAAAACGTTACGTTTCCTGTTCTGCTTCTGTATCCATCATTGCTTTCTTCACAACCATGGCTGTGAAAAGAAGAGGGACCAGAACTGGCAGACAGGAGGAAGGCTGGAATGAAAGAAGTGCCAAGGTCATTTCAATAACCGGCAGGCGCCAGCCCTGGGAGATGAGGGATGGAGGCCACTGCTGCTGCTGTGTGTGGTCACCAGCCTGTGCAGTTGGTCTTCTCTGATGTCTTTGAGTCTTCAGTCTTTAGTTTCTCTAACACGCTTGGAAAGCATCTTACCCAAGGGCAGGGGAGAGCAAGGTCTCCTCTGTGAGCTAGCCCCTCAGAGGCATTTCCCAAGGCAGACAGTGTTTGGTGATCTGTCTGCTTTTGTGGAGTTAAGCTTGTAATTCTGTAGCCAGCTTTGGGGTCTGGTATAGAGCTCTACACTGTTTCTATCTTAGACACATGTATGTATCTCTGTACATCTCTCTTTCTACCTTCTCTGGTTGTAGTTAAGAAACTTTAGAGTCTATAATTGAGGAGCAACAGCCATGTATGACACCCTGTGATTTAAGGCATCACATTCATGTAACTGTTCATGTGTGTATTTTTTCTCCTTTATTTTCAAAAGGCTCGCTTTTCTCCATTTCTCTACTGCCAAAGTCAAGAACTGCCCAACGGTTCTGTCAAGGAAGGCCCAGCTCCCACCCCTGCTCCTCCGGAGGTCACAAGCTCAGACACTACAGAGGATGCAGGCGATCAGAAGCCCAAGCTCTGTAGGCTGACTAAAGAGGATGACAGCTATGGCTTTCACCTGAATGCCATTCAGGGTCAGCCAGGCTCCTTTATCAAAGAGGTATGGCAACTGGTTCCAGCAGCCCAGCATACACAGCCAGTTACGATCAGCACTTTCAGTGCAGGCCATAAGCAGACATGATACTTGCTGCAGTTGCACGCCCCACCTCCGGCAGTGCTACACATCTGCGTCTGTGTGTGTGTGTGTGTCCTGGTGCCTGTAGCCTGCAGGGATGGGCTGGGAAGTCACCACGCAGCTCTCAAGGTGGGATCCTTAGATGGGGCTTAATGCCTTCAGCCCAGCAGTACAGTGCTCAGTCAGCACAGAGCACTGCTCACTGGAGTTCAGGGGGTATAGCCAGTGAAGAAGTCTTGAGGGTCTTCAGGAGGGAAGCGGCCCCAGCACACCCCCATCCTCACACATTTTTGGAGCTGACACTCAACTTCTGTTCACAGGTACAGCAGGGTAGCCCCGCCGACAAGGCTGGGCTGGAGGACGAGGACGTCATCATCGAAGTGAACGGGGAGAATGTGCAGGACGAACCCTATGATGAAGTAGTGGACAGAATCAAGAGCAGCGGGGAGCATGTCACGCTCTTGGTCTGTGGGAAGAATGCCTACAGCTACTTCCAAGCTAAGCAAATCCCCATGGTTTCCTCCATGGCTGACCCGCTGGTCACCTGCCCTGACGGCAAAGGAGAAATGTCAGCAGAGCTGGAGAAAGAACGAGTGAGTGTGACTATGCTCTGTGATCTGCTTCTCTGGGGTACACCGCCCCCCCCCCCCAAACAGTAACAGGGTAACCGGCCTGTCAGGGTTTTGTGAGGAGGTAGTACTAGGACAAAGTTATTGTGTTCTTAGAAATGTGGTCTCAGTGTGGAGCCCAGGCTGGTCTAGAACTCACAACTCTCTTGCCTCAGCCTCCTGAGCTCGGGGACTGTGGTGTGCATGGTTAATTTCTTAGCACACGGAGAAGCCCACTTGATGATGGTGAACCGGTTCTGCTTCTGCCGCACATCAGCCTTGCGCCAGGAGCATTTCCTGGCTCCACACTTCAGCTTCCTACTTAAAAGACAATTGCTTTCAGAATAAAAGTATTTGAACCATGCCTGGCTTCACAGTGAGTAAAAACACAGAGGTGGTCAGGCTCTGTAGGAAGTAAATGGCAGACATTACAATTATTTTTGTCAGAAGATTTTTTTTTTCTGGTTAATTTTCTCTTCATAGATGAATTGTGTTTCAAAAGTGAAGTGATATCCAAGTTCATAAAAGGACATTGATGGCACTCAGGCCGCTGATGGGAAGTCTAACTATAGTTTTCAACTGTGCTAATTCTACTGATAGGCAATGTCAATTACAGTGCTGAAGTGGTCTTGCAGAAGGCTGTGTATAGACATCCACACACACACACATCTAGGCAATGAGAAACTTGTGTTTAGGAAGCTGGGACAAGCCTAGTGTAGATGCAGATCACAGCTTCTGAAGTGCACAGCTCTGCCTGACCTAAGCACACAGCTCTAGGCTGGGCCGTGCTTTCCTGCTGAGGTAAAACCTTGGTTTTTCTTTTACACAGACTCTCAGCACAGCCTCACAGTCTTCTTCCAACTCTGAAGACACAGAGATGTGACGAGAATAAGCCGTGGTTTCCTCTTTCGGGTCCAGGAAGGCACTCTGCTGACTGTTGGGCCGCTGGAGTCCTCTGTCCCACAGGACTGTCTGCTGTTGTAAGGGCTTCTGTCGCAGGTGCCTTATTTATGCTCAGCTGAGGGAGGGAGCAAGTTATTTCTACGTGATGTCTTCCAAACCGTGACTTTCCATTTCTGTTGATGAACCCTCTTACTTCTGTAGGCTTGACAACGGCAATGATTCGTGTGCGTGCGTGTGTATGTGTGTGTGTGTGAGAGCGCTGTGACTAAGCAGCACTATTAAAAGTGCTTTTGAGTTGCTTGCAACTTCCCCGTTGGCTAACAGAAGCTGAATCTAAATAGTGCCTTTGTTCTGTATAAACATTTCATGCTTTTTCATTTACTTCTAGAAGCCCAAACATGACCAAATGTGCACTATGACTTTGGTAATGAAATGAGACTTCCAGGCAACAGATTTCAGAATTGTCTTATATTGCATTTGAATATTAAAAAAAATCAACACCTTCCTTTTATTGACGGAGCTTTTGTTTCCGATTAGGGAAGGGCTTGTCCCAGGTAACAGCCACTCACCATTTCATCCCACAACAGGAGGGACAGAGGGAAAGACAACCCGAGTGGCTCCACTGCTGCAGGGCATTCACTCTTCACTAATTTACAAGGAAATAAAAGCTGGCATGTCTAAAATCTCGTTTGGTAAACTATCTCAGTTGCTATCCATTTCCCAGAGAAGAGCAGACAGCCTTTGGCTATCTCTGTGACCGGGTAAAGCTGGGTAAGAGGGAGGGAGGGAGGGCTGCATTTCACATTACACCAGGCAGTGCTCAGAGTGAACCCAAGGCCAAAGTGCTACAACTTAGATTTTACTGACAGTTTTCAAGGGAAGCCATCTGCTGAGGAGCTCCAGGGTGTCTTCATGCTCTGTCCCTCACCTCATTCCACAGTCTCAGATCCACACGTGCTCCCTGCTGAATGCTGGGCTTTTCTCCTTCTCGCCTTAGCTGAAGCTGCTCATGACTCCAGCATCTCAGGACGATGAAGGCATGTGCTGGAGGCAGAGTGGGCTACCGTGCCAACACAGCTGTACATAGAGCGTTAGGCCTTGGTAGTCCACTGTGTCCTTTCCTGACACCTGTCGTGGGTCTGAGTTCAGGGTGCCATATGTTTCTCTGGGGCCTGTTTGTGAGCCAGATAGAGGAACAATATGCTGGAGAGGGCACTGACCAGGAAGATGACATCAAACCAACGGTGATAGAAGTTGAACTGAAGCTCTCCCAGGACTTCTGTGATTATGATGCGGTACTCTGGGGGCATGCTCATTCGGATCAGCAGCACGGAGGACACGAAGTACATGCCCTGTCAAGTCAAGCCGATTAATTTAGAAGTTACTCTGAGTGCTTCAAGGTGCAGGTCAGGGAAAACTTTAATTTAAAAGCTAATTAAAAAAAAATTTTTTTTATTGGAGCTGGAGAAATAGTACAGTGGTTAAGACTGGCTGCTTTTTTAGAGGACCTGGGTTTGATTACTAACACTCAATGGTGGCTCACTACTATCTGTTCCCTGGGGGAGGGGGAGTTAAATACCCTTTCCTGGCCTCTATGGGCATCAGGCACACACGTGTACAAATATGTAGGCAAACACCCATAGACATAAAATGAAAATTCTTCAATGATTTGTGCACATAGGTGTGTGGGTGTGCATCTTCCTCAGTGTGCATGTGGTCAGAGGACAGCTTGCTAGGGTTGGTTCTCTCCTTCTACCATGTGGGTCTGGCTACTGAACTCAGGTCCTCAGGCCTGGAGGCAAGCACTGTTAGCCACTGAGCGAGCCACTGTACTGGCCCAACTTAAACTGTTTAAACGTTTCTGGGCTGGAGAGATGGCTCAGTGGTTCCTCATGCGTGTGCTGTTTATGCAGATAGCCTATTTCATTCCCAGCACATACACTGGGTATCATGGGCTTACAACTGCTTCTAGCTCCAATTCCAGGGGATCAGATACCCTCTTTTGGAGTCCACAGGCAACCAGACTTACATGTATATGCATAAACACGTAACTCTTGACCCCCACACACAAAAACAAGTCTCCTAACATTTCTAAGGTGGGTGTGATGGTACATGCCTGAAATTTTAGCACTTGGGAGGTAGAGACAGGTCAGGAGTTCAAGGCCACCTTTCACTTCACTGAGAATTTGAGGCCAGCATGAGACCTTATCTCAAACAACAAAAACCCTCCCCAACAAAATCACATTTCTGACATTTTATAATTGTAGACATAAAAGCAGGTCAATAAGCTTACCATGATCTGTGCTAACAGCAGGACAATGACATTGGAGGACTTACTGCTGGAGATGGCATAGAAGAACTGTTGAGAAAGGGGGAGAGATGAGCAGGAGGTACAGCAGGACTCCTGTCATGAACAGCATGCTATGTGATCAACCTTGAATAGCATCTCTTTCACGGCACAAAAAGTACAAGTTCAGGTGTTACAGCTACAGAGAGGGACGTAAGATACAAGAAAAAAACCAAAACCAAACCAAAACAAACAACACTGTTCTCCCCTGAGGTGGTTGGGGTTTATGTGTGGAACCTTCTGCTGTCAAACCAAAAGCTGTGGTGCTCTGACATCATCAGGACCACGCCAGCCAGTCCAGGGCCCTGAGCTCTTTTCAGATTGTGTTAGATATCTGCAGTCCCTCCCTCTCTCTTCTTTCAGTGTTTGGGTCATCTACCAGCGAGAGCCCATTTTCCTCATCATGTGACCTGGCTCTTCTCCCTGACTTCCCCATCTTCCGCACATGTGGTATACAGTCATTCGAACCTTGTACCAATTTTGCTTACAGATGATATGACAGAACAAACAGAACGGGCCTTTTATCAGCTTTGGAATGCATCTGTGGCTGGCAGATGATGTCATATTGTACCCACAACTCATAAAGAAGTTTAAGTCTGTGTGTGTGCGTGTGTGTGTGTGTGATCCGAGTTGTTCAGGTTAATGCTGAGGATTATCTAATTTAATTAAATAGGCTTTTTAAACATGGCGATACAACAAACCTTGGTAAGAGTGATCAGCAGTCCTCTGATGGATGTGACGATGATTATTCCAACCAGAATGAAGGAAATGTGTTGAGACCAGAACTTCACCTGCCATCAGAAGAGGAAGAATAGGCTATCGCATTTCTGGGCAGAGCCGAGAGCTAATGTGAATTCTGAGGACTTATGTGACTAGGAGAAGGAATTCCATTAGGTTCCTCGAGGCTGGTTTTGAAAGTAAATACCTATAGGTGTTAGGTATTTATGGGAAGACTGCATTGGATTCCTTAATCAGCAGGCTGAATCAAGTCCTGACTGAATCAAGGGTCAAAGAAAGCAAATACAGAGAAGCGAGGGTTCAGCACTAATCACTGAAAGACCACAGCTGATGAGGTCCTACTGTGAGGGATGCAGAGGGGGGATTAAAAAGAAAAGACCCAGCAGCCTGATTGTTCTCAATGCCTGAACGGAGGACTCAAGAGGCACACGTGAACCACATAATGGAGCTCTTTCATGCTGCACTGTGACAGGGAGAAGCCGTTTTGGGGACCTGAGCTTGACTGTTCTCAAGAACGTGAGGCAAAGGCCGCACCAACATCTAAAAGGCTTGCTTGTCAGAAGCATGACCATGGAGGAAGTAGGTGAGCCAGTCAGGCTAGAGCAGA
This sequence comes from Acomys russatus, assembly GCF_903995435.1. Taxonomy (NCBI): domain Eukaryota; kingdom Metazoa; phylum Chordata; class Mammalia; order Rodentia; family Muridae; genus Acomys; species Acomys russatus. Next base: position 306,806 of record NC_067159.1, read on the forward strand.
CATGAGTGAACGGCCTCCGAGTGCTCACTTCTAGAAGTATAGCCCATGCGGGAAAATTTGTTTTTGAGACAGGATTTCACTACGTAGCTCTGCCTGGCCTAGAACTTGCTCTGTAGACCAGGCTGGCCTTGAGCTCTGAGATTTACCTGCTTCTGCCTCCTTAGTGCCCCACTTCCAGTGAGCCCAGTAAGCACGGTGAAATTTAAATAAGAAAATCACACAGGTATCAATAATAAAGCACATGCACAGCTGGAATCTATAGGACCCAAAGGAAAAGATGCCACACTGTCACACGGAGAGAAAACACACTGTTGACCTATCATTAAAAATGTGTATGTACTCTAGGGTTGGGGAGATGGCTCAGTTGCTAAGGGAGCTGAAATTCCACACACTGCTGTAACAGTGGGTATGGCCATGTGCACCAAGAACGGTAGCATTAGGAGCGAGGGACAGGCAGGTTCTGGGAATGTGTTGGCCAGTGCTGCTGCAATGTCAAGGTATAAAAAGTGAGGTGGAGAGAGGACATCCACAGTGCCCTTACCTCCACAGGAGCACTGTGACTTCGAGCCCCTCTCCCGAAGAAAGAACCAAAGCATCCCTGCACTGTTTCTTCAGGACTGCAGGCCAGTTTGCTTGCTTACTTTATGTAGCTGCACTTGAGGTGGGGTCATGCTATGCTGAGATAGGAGACCAAGGACAACAGACACTCCTCATGCCAGCTCAAAGTGAGCTAAGCAGTCCACATCAGGACAGAGGTGAGACACCAGTCTTACTGTCAAAGTGCTCATCAGCCGGAGTGACGTCATCTGGTCTATCCTTAAACTCTGGATACAGACACTGAACTCCAGATAAGGTATGTTTATGCCTGGTTTTATGAAATAGGGAGATAGGATTTAAAAAAAAAAAAAACCTACTTTGTGCACAGGTGACAATTCAACTTTAGTCTAAGGTCTCTCTTACTTGACTGATAAAGATCGTTTCTTATAGCAGAGGTCATTTTTGCTCTATCTCAGATCACTAATTAGTTGTTAATGTTCTACCAGGAGATCAAAGGTGAGTTGTGAGTTTGGGGAGCTCATCTCGTACCACAGGGAAAGACTTGAGCATTTGGTGGGGAGACACTAGCAGAGTGGTGCCGGCTTGGGCAGGCTGAGGAGGGCCTGTAGTGGCAGGTAGCACCCATGAAGGTCACTACCGGTCACTGATTATAGTTTTACAATAAGAAAGCTAATCCTGGCTGCTTACAAATGTGCTGTGTGAGCTGTCAACACACACGAGGACAAATGGCCCCAAAGTTCAGGAGTTAAAACCTGAGTGTCAGGCTATGGCTGGATGGAGCAGGACACTTAAACCAGGAGCTAGCATGGCTCTTACGTCGAACTGGATCCCCAGGTAGTTCACAGTGATCTCGATGCCTCTGGTGACAGGGTCAGTCTTCCCAACTCGATCAAGAACAATATTGATGGTTGCCTGCGGAACATCAGAACAACCCTCTAAGACATGCATCCTGCCCTAACGGCTCCGTGAGCAAAGGCACCTGCCACCAAACCTGAGGGCCTGATTCAATTCCTGAGCTCCACATGGGGGAAGGAAAGAAACTGCCCAAGTAACTTGTCCCTCTGACTGCCACACATGCCCCATGTCACCTGTGCCCAAACGCATACACACACAAAGTAAAAAATGTAATTTAACAGCAACAAACCCAAAATGATTCCACACAAATCAGTGAAAATATCTTACAGGTTGATGTTTCCCAAAAATACAATTTAATTCTACTTCTAATCTAAATCATGAATAGGAAATTTACTTTGTCTACTCACACACAGGCAAATAGTCTATCACAAATTAATTTTCTATAAAGAGTCAAGGGCAATAAAACACATGCGCTGTACGACTCAGAGGTCAGGAAGCTAACATCTGGTAAATAAATGTCAGGGTCACTTCCTGTGCTGACTCTGTGGATGCTCTAAGAGCAAAGATGAAGGAGTGCAGCTGCTGAGCTAACAAACGAGATCACATAGAATGAAAGGCGCCCGATTAATCTCGGCGGAGGCAGTTTAAAAAACAGGCGGGAAGGAAGTGGCTTGACAAGTGCCAGGGCCGCAGCCACACGGGAGCCTTCAGTGTAGCCATCAGCACCAGCACGAAGTGTAAAGCGTGGGAGTCAGGCCAGCCTCTGTGACAGCGGCACTGACAGTACAGGAGTGAGTGGGCTGGGGTCGGTGTCAATGAAACCTGTTTACAAAGGCAAAGTGCAGCTGGGCACTCCTGTGGACCACACACTGTTAACTCCTGCTTTAAACACGCCCGTGAAATGGCAGATTGTCAAATTGAATTAAAAAACAAGAACAACAACAACAAATCCTGACATTTGCATATTGTCTAAAAGAAGTACGAAGATACAAAAGTAAAGAGCTGGGAAAAGATATTTTACCGCAGCATTGATCACGATAAAGGTGAAGTGTCTCTGTTAATATCAAATACGTGCTTCACACAGAAACACTGCCAGTGTTAGAAGGGTCATCTTATAAACAAAAGGATGTACAGTGATTCTAAATGTTTTATAGCTGATAAGCTTCAGAATGTTACAATGAAACCCATTATTTCATACATTGGCTAAAAAAAATAAGAACATTAAAAATTAATCCATTATACCTCTCAAAATGTCTTGGAGAGAGGAATTAAGGTGGAAGGAACAACTGATCATCGTTCAATGCACACATAATCACAGCATGACACCGCACCTCACACAGTCTGCAAGTGTGTGTCAATCCAAAGAACAATAAAGAGGTATGGGAGCTGACATGGTGGCACATGCCTGCAATCCCAGCACTTGGAAGCCAAACACAGATGCGTCTCTATGAGTCAAGGCTAGCCTTGTCTACATAGTGAGTTCTAGTTCAGCCAAAAGTACACAGTAAAACTCTGTCTCAAACAAACAAAAAAATCCCAGAACACCACCACCACCCAATCCAAAAAGAGTGAGTCAAAAAATAAACAACAATAACAAAAGCAAAGCTTCAAAATGGATGAGGCAGGGAGCTAGGGAGAGGTTCAGAGGTGAAGAGAGCTGGCTGCTTTTGCAGAGGACCTCAGTTTGGTTCCCAGCACCTATGCCAAGTGCCTCACAACCAACCACTTGCAACTCCAGCTCCACAGGTGTCCAATGTTCCTCAGCTCCACAGACACCTGCACATCCCCCTTAAGAGTAGTAAAAATGGATCTTAAAAAATACAATAAGCAAATGCTGACAGAGAAAAAGTAAACCCAGAGGACTTGGATTTGTTCCCTAAATAACTAAAAAAAAAAAAGAAGAAGAAGAAGAAGAAGAAGAAGAAGAAGAAGAAGAAGAAGAAGAAGAAGAAGAAGAAGAAGAAGAAGAAGCCAGCAGAGAACGCTGGAGTGATGGCTCAGTGGTCAGAGAAAGAGAGAGGGAGAGAGGGAGGGAGGGAGGGAGGGAGGGAGGGAGGGAGGGAGGGAGAGAGAGAGAAGTGTTCTCTACTGACTCAATCTGATGTGGAACTGAGCTCAATGTATCTGTCAGTCAAACCCGTCTAATGTCTGTCACTCCTGGGAAAAGTCACCCAACTCTGTCCATTAAAACCACAGTTGCTGAGGAGACAGTTCAGTGGAATAAAATGTTTGCCATTTGCAAGCCTGAGGACCCAAGTCTCTAGAACCACTGCCCCACCCCAAGCTGGATATGGTAGCCTGAATCTGTACTCCTTGCATTCCTCTGCCAAGATAGGAGGTGGATTCTGAGAAGGCCTGAAGCCGGCCAGCTTGGAGTACTCAGCTTAAAGCTGCCTCAACAAAGTGGAAAGAGAGAACTGACTCCCCAAAGTTGTTCTCTGACCTCTACATGTGAACCTGCCCTCACATATAACTGTTATTACTAATAAGCACTAACAAACAATAGTAGAAATGACTAGAGTACTAATACTAGTGATGATAAACAAAGTGATTCTATAACATACGTACCATGAAAATTTTCCAGACACAGTAAATAGAGAAAAAATAACCCAGGAAATTAAAATACTTTCCCTTGAATGTTTTGGAGTATTCAATTCTTTCCTAGAAAAATCAAACATAAAACATGGTTTTTAGCAAAGGAAACATTCTCAACGAAAGCACTGCTATGTCTATGACTCACTTGTAAGGCGGAGTCAGCATGACACACATGGCTACAGCATTAAGTGATGCTACCAGGGGCCAATCGTGCCAAGTGCTGACTGTCAGCCGGAGACACAGCAGCCTGCTCTCATGAGCTTCCTAATCTCCACAGACCTTATGAAGCATGTTCTAGAACCTTCCCCTTACAGATGAGAAATTGAGTCTGAGAAGTTCAACAATCACTCAGGATTGGGTGGTGAGTGGGCTCAGGCCTGTCCCTGAAGCATGCTGGTGACCTGGCGACCCTCTATCCTTCTAGCCACCTTGGAAGTTACCCTCAGAAAAGATTAGGGTAGCCTATGCATTTAAATCATACTGCATTTTAGGTGTGCCTTGGAAGCTGCCAGTAAGACAGGTAACTATCACTCTTGTGACTGGGCTAATTTGTACGGCAGTAAGAACCAAGGGTCACCATCTTAATCCTGGGTCAGCAGGAAGTGGAGTGGGCCAGCCTCCCAGGTGCTGAGAGGCCTCCTCCATCCCTCCTATTCTTTTGCTGAGCAGGATGCAGGAGTGAGTTCTGCCAGTTACAGGAGTGATTTCACACAGGTTTCCTAATGCCACTTGGCTACACAGAAGCACTTCCGGCTTACAGAGGGCCAACAGGCAGGGAGGTCTCACCCTTGCTTCAACACAACAGCTAAACCATAGCTGTCTCCTTGCTCTGTACCTTAGTAGCATACAGATCAGCTGTTTCCAGAAAAAGCTGCCTGCTTAGTTCTTCCAGAGCATCTACTTCCTGTTGGATAAGAGTCAGATCTGGCAGAAAGTGGGTATCAAGGTTTAAACCACAGAGACGTTTCAGGAAATAACGGGAAGCAAGGATTTTCTGTAGCTCTTTTATAGGGCAGCCGTTGGGAATTGCCTGTGTCTTTAATTTCCCACCTCAGGCAGCACTGCTGCTTCAGAGCAGTGTCCCCACCCCTACAGAGGTGTGAAGGAGCATCTGCCACCTGGAGTCTCAGGCAGGTGCTTTCACGGGCTTGCTTTTTGCTTTACTTATCTATTAAGCCAAATTCAGTCTCCAAGGCCTCAAAGGGCACACAGCACCTAGACCCATAATGCAGTAGTTTCATGCTACCTGAGTGGTACTGTGCTGGGAAATGGCACAGCTAGGCCGTGGTCACTGAGCCTCAGCAGGCTGTGCTTTAGGCATTGCCTTCTTTATTTCTTGCAGATGCTATCTTCTTTTACTCTCCCACAATCCCGTGAGACAGCTGTTACCCATTTCTCAGACAAGGAAAGAGGCTCAGAGAGTTAAGAACTTGTTCCACGTCATACATTTAATAAGTGTGGATGCGCAGTGCCATCTGCCTCACATGAGCCAGGTCTTTCCACTGCCAGATGCTATCTTCCATAACTCAGTGAGGAGTGCCAGCATTCCCCCACTAAAGCAGTAGGAGCTCAGAGAGCCAACAGCACCTTGATGCCTTGTTGATGTATTTCTTAGCCTACATGTTGGTTTTTATGTGTTATAAAGTAATACAGTAAGACAGACAGTCCCAGTAATTCAAATCTTCCTTCCTGTGAAGTCAACACGTGCCCTTCAGTACTTCCCCTCATGGTGGCTATCAGCGAGGCCCATGGCACTCAGCAGCAGAGAGAGAGTGAGCTGTTTGAGAGGCGAGAGACATCATTAGCGTCTGCCTGGAAATAGGAGACTCAGAAAAATGCTGCAGGGTTACTTGCTTTTCTTTTAAAAGAAAGACTGATCTTACTTTTAAGTGTGTGTATGTATGTTAAGTGTTGGGGTATATGCATGAGCGCAGGTACCCTCAAAAGACAGGGGCGTTGGCTCTCCCAAGAACTAGAGTTACAGGTGGCTGCGGGTCACCTGACGAGGGTGCTGGGAACCGAAGTCAAGTCCTCTGCAAGAACCGAGCACTCTTAGTTATTGACCTGTCTCTCCAGCCCCAATTTCTAATTTTCCTTTCTCTGCTATAGTCACCCTTGCTTTCTTCTCTAGTTCTTATCTGCAGCCTCCTCAGAATGGTGCCAGGATCCATCACAGCAGTCCGCATCCTTCTCCAACCGACGACACCAGAGAGAAGGAGGGTAAGTCACCTCGGCTCAGCCTTCGGTGGTGACACTAGTCAGCCTCCAAGCCACAGGGCCAGAGACAATCTATTAACCCAGTCACCCAGTTTTTTTTTTTAAAGGAGGACATGGAGCTACTTGAAATCTGTGTGGGCACATACTAGGTTAGAGGTAGGCCCTTTCACCACATACGTGAGCCAGCCACTGCTGTAGGAAGCCACCGTGACAGGACTGGGAGCAGAACAAGTTATAGAGTGGGGGCCACATTTGCTACAAATCACTGTGTGACTTCACCTCTCTGGGTCCATTTTCTCATCTGTAAATAGAAAGAATGACCTGACAGGTTCCCTCCAGCTCAGAGACGATGTGTTTGTGGTTGGGAACAAGTGTAGACAAGATGACGCAGCCACTGTACTACCCATGCCCAGTGCTGGCAGCCTGGCCTGGACCCTGATGCGGTCAGGCACCCTAGAGGGGACTAAGCCAGCACTACTTCTTTTTCTGCCCCTGGTCCAGAGTGGAGAAGAAGAGTGAAACAGAAGATAAAGGATACTTTCGCTTCCTGGGGCTGATGCAGTAACGCTCTTGAGCATGCCCCAGAGGCCTGACGGCTTGTTCTGCACTTCCCCCCTCTGGAAAATGGTTCTCCGTGCCATGGCCATCCTGAAATAAAGAAGACAGAAGCCTGAGCAAAGAAGTGTGACTTACATACCTTCCAGTGTCACAACTGTCTCTACTGGTTCAGGAGTTATGAGAGAGGAGACACCCCCAGAGGTGAAGTCACTTGGCCCAGGGCACAAAGTGAGGAGGAGGTAATACATTTGAGGAGTGGCTCTGCCATTTGAAAGCTGAGAGGCATACAGTTTACTTCCTCACTCTGGATGGTTGTAAAGATTAATAAAGTAGCACTGTTAACCACATCTTCGCCATATGTTAATATCATTTAAGGAACAAAGTAGCTAACAAATCTAGATAAAGAAGCAGGCAGAGGAGGAACACAAGGGAAAGTGGATGACAAAAAAGGAAAAAGGAAGATCACTTAAATTGGGCCTCAACTTACTGCAGTCCACCTCCTGCCATGACTATTACCTGAGCCACTGCTAGATAAGGTGACATTATGACACCACTCCTTCCTCCCCTCCCAGCCAGTTGTCCCACTGTCACACCGTTGGTGCTAGGCCAGCTGTCTCATTTTCATGCCCTTGGGCTGTCTCACTTGTAATCCTGCAACCAGGGCTAGTTCTCCCAAGTGCTATAGCTGGGGAGGGCCAAGGCCAGCTCTCTAGCCTGCCTTAGGTAGCACCGCCCAACGGGGAAGGAGGGTATCTCTTCCTCACCCATGCCATCCTATGGCTGACAAGTTGTGGGGCCAGATTTCCCAAGCTCACCTCCTTGGGCTGGCTCACCTGTACCCCTACCACTAGGGTCACATCTACTGTGCTGCCAAGGTGAGGTACAGGGCCTGAGTGTTGCATTGGATACATTTTTATTGTCTGGACCTATTTGGATTTAGTTTATTTTACGTTATTGTTTTCTGAGATAGGATTTCTCTGTGCAGTCCTGGCTCTACTAGAATTCACTTTGTAGACCAGGCTGGCCTTGAACTCAGAGATCTGCCTCCCTCTGCCTCCTGAGTGCTGGAATTAAAGGTTGGTATCATCACTGCCTGGTGGTTGGAGTTAGTTTCTATTGCCCAACTTGTATGCTGAAATGCTCACAGTCCATCTCTTTACAGCTGAATTAGAGTTTTGAGTAGTCTTGCTCTGGTGGGTATGTGTGACTGCTGAATCTTTCCTTGAATACTGTAGCAGCCACTGTTTCTGTACAGGTGCACCTCTAGCTTGATGCTCTATGGCTTCCCTGAGCTGAAGCTTCTGTGAACCGGTGCTTAACTAAAGGCATCATCAGAAGTAGTTTTGGGCGATTTTTATGTAGCTTTTTGTTTTGTTTTGTTTTTCAGACTATAATATTCCAATGTAAAAAAAAGGGTCTCAGAGTTTATGAGATTCAGAAGACACAGGACTCAATAAAGTCTCTCCTATGTACAGTTTATAGAAGTGCTGAGCAACTGCTGGAGGCAGGGAAGTGGGGTGGAGCACAGACGGGTGCTCAGACAGACATTCTTTGATAGAAAGCTGCTGGGTTGGGGCTCCAGTATTAGAACTGAAATCCTCCCTTGGTCTGTCACTGCCCTCCCCCTCTCTCTGGGGTAGACAGGAAAACACTGTAACAGAATTAAAAACAATTGCTGGAAGACTTAAAGGATTCACAGGTAGTTGGAGAAAAAGAGGCTGAAAAAGAATCCAAGTCAAGCAAGGAAATGTATGTAGAACTGTTGGACAACATAAGGTACCCATCCTTCTTCTCTACACAGTGACATTAAATGTGTTAAAAAAACAAGATGAAAACAATTAAAAAAAAAATCACGCAAATATCAATCATTAGTCTAACAATTTATCTAAAGAACGTTGAAATTCAGAAAGAAGGACTTGAGACTTCCTTCCCCTGAGGCGAGCGCAAACCCTCAGTGGCACACTGTGCTGTGTGAGAGTGAGCGGAGTCTCCCGGCAGCTCTTCACTGCCGCCACTGTGCCGTGTGAGAGTGAGCGGAGTCTCCCGGCAGCTCTTCACTGCCGTCACTGTGCCGTGTGAGAGTGAGCGGAGTCTCCCGGCAGCTCTTCACTGCCGCCACTGTGCCCGCCTCACCTTTTCTTTTTGTGAATGATCATGTCCATGGTCTGCAGCAGCCGCCGTTCCAGTGCAAGGATATCTGTGTCAGTCACGTTCCTGCAGCAAGCAAAAAATTAGCGATGGTTTGGGGTCCCTCCCCTGGGTATCATGTAAGCCATCTGGAGAAACATAAACCCCAAATCAATAATTCAAGGACCCACTTTTCTAGAAAACATTAAAATACTTCTATTAAGCTAAAATGCATGTACTGTCACTTCTTAATTTTTCTGCTGTCCTAGGGTAGCGGAGGTTATCCTGTGCTCTCAGCCCGAGCTTTGACCCAGACACATTTAAACATGTTTAGTGGCCAGAGCAGCAGTTCTCAACCTGTGTGCCGTGACCCCTTTGGCAAACCTTTATCTCCAAACATATTTACATTATGATTGAAACCAGTAGTGAAGTTACAGTTATGAAGTAGCAATGAAAATAATTCATGATTGGGGTCACGAGCACACGAGGAGCTGTATTAAAGGGCTGAAGCAATAGCAGGGCTGAGACCCACGGGGCTGCAGAGGTGGCTTGGGGTTAAGAGTACTGGCCACTGCTGCAGAGGACCTGGGTTCCCAGTCCCTCCATGGTGGCTCACAAATACCTGCAAGTTCCAGAGCATCTGATGTTCTCTGTGGGCACCAGGCACACACAATGCACATCCGTACACACAGGCAAACACTCATATACGTAAATATTAAGAATTGCTTAAGTTGGCACTGATGTCTAGGAGTGACCACCTTCCTGGAGTTGGAAGAAGTTCACACTGTTGTCTACTGGAAATATGCACTCCAGCAGCGTGTACACATGGGCATGAAATAATAAACAAGCCAGATGTGGCGGCACACACCTGTAACCCCAGTATTCAGGGGGTTAAGGTAGGAGAATCCCACTTAAAGCCAACTTGGGCTACCTGCTGAGATGCTGTTTCACAAGAAATAAAAACAGAAAACAATTTGTTAGGAAGGCTTCAGATAAACACCCATGGACACAGGAAGGGAAGAAGAAAAAGGCAGTCCGAAATGTCCTATGCGAATATTAACGATGTAGCACGAGACACATATTCCAATAGAAGTGAGGAAGAAAAGAGACAAAGCATGTCTCACCTGAGGAAGTAGGACATGTATGTGTATGGACAGTTGACAGCACCAAATCCGGAAAGCAGAGCCATGAGCGTCACCCCGATCACGCCTACCCGGCTGATGAGCTGCTCTATGGACAAGATCCCTGAAAACATGGAAGCACATTAACACCAGGCAATGCACAGACCACTTCTACCTGTGCTGCGGAAGCAAACTGCTTAGAGTATCAGCCAGTGTCTTATACAGTCTAAGCCTATTAAAACCTTTGTTTTGGAGTTCTTTATTTGCTATGGGTATGGGTATTTTGCCTGCATGTGTGCCTGCAGGCCCATGGAGGTCAAAGAGGGCTTGGATTCCCTGCATTGGGAGTTATGGATGATTGTGAACCACCACGTGAGTGCTGGGAACCAAACACACGTCCTCTCTAAGAGCAACAAGTGCTTTTAATCACTGAGCTATCTCTTCAGCCACAAGCATATTTTTAATTATTAATGGCGTGCTGCTGAACTTTGCCTTTGTTTATTATCTGAAATGCTGAAACACATATTGTTATTTTATTTTAAAATATAATTAGGCATGCAACACACGCTTTCATTACAATTGTTATTAATACTTTATTAATTTACATTGGCTTGTTTGCATGTGTTTGTACCACAGTGCACTTGTGATTAGTGGACAACATGTGGGAGTCAGTGTTCTCCTACGAGGTGGATCCCACATGAAATGCAGGTCATCAGGCCTGGCAGCAGATGCCTTTCCTGCTGAGCCATCTCTCTGAGTGACTATGTGACCTTAAAAACTACATGTTTCCTCTGACCCAAGATTTTTTTCCCCCAAATCCAAGCTACTCGGTAAGGTGTAGACATGGAAAGATGCTGGGAGGTGTGGCAGAGTGTAGATGCTGGGAGGTGTGGCAGAGTGTAGATCTGGCTCACTTGCCATCATTCCAATCCCTTTCTAGCTTTTCTTCCTGCACTACAGGATCTGGAAAGTGCAAAGCTCTTTCATGCCCAGATTTTCCTGAAACTAAGGCCCAAATGTTCGTAGTTTCACGGGATTCACATGCCCTGTGAGAACTAAACAGGGAGGCCTAACAACCCGAGTTTGATCACTGGGATCGCCATGGTGGAAGGAGAGAACGCACTCTCGAAGGATGTTCTCTGACTTCCACATGAGTGCCCTGGCATGCAAACACACACGAGTGTCAAGAGGAAAAAAGACAGGGCTTACCCAGGGAGGCATGCTCTTGAAGAGGACAGTGGCACCCAGCCCCAACGCCTCTTCCTTTTCTGGATCCCTGGCTGTCAGGGCGGGAGCTGTTTCCTTTGCCACGTGCTCTCACAACAACACACTGCCTTGCAGTAGACCCCAACGCAGCAGGCCAACTGACCACTGACTGAAACCTCTAAACTGTGAGCCAAAATAAGTCTTTCTGCTTTTTAAGCTGATTAACTCTTGTTACACTAACAGAAAGCTGAGTGGCATTTAATATGTCCTATAATTCTTCTGCAACCAAACTAGCATTTGATGCCCTTAGAAAGAAGGAAAATCAAAATACTTTTGAGAGAAATAACTTGCTCTATTTCCCTCATTCAAAAGTTGAAACAGTTTTTTGTTAATTAGAAAACAAAACAACTCCTCTTCCCACCTCCACTCCACTCACCGTGCTTTGGGCTGAGGATGGGGAACGGATCTCCCAGCTTCCAGAAGAAGTACATGAAGGTCAGCCATAAGAGACAGGAAAAGAGCAGGCGCTGTTTGTGCACTGAGAAGGGGAAATGAGACTGTTGGGAGGACAGCTACTAAACAGCTTGCTTGTCATAAACACGAGTGTATGGAAGGAATATGCAAAGGCTAGAACCACATAATGTTGGCAAGAGCATTCTAACCACCATTAGCCAACCCTTTCTGTGTGTAAGGAGAACATTTCAAATATTAGTTAAGAATTTCTTCTCTTATTCAGTCTTTAAAACTGTGATTTTCATTTAGTCTTTAAAAACTTTATCTAATGTATTTTGATCATATTCTTTTTCCTCCCCGACTCCTCTCAGATTCTCCCCCATCATTAGAAAAATTTTGCCAAAATTACAATGTGGACCAAATTCAAGGAGATAAAGTAGAAGCAGAAATAAATCTGGCAGGAGGCACAATTTACTCTTTCAGACAGAACTAATTCTGTAACTGCTTTAAGATGCTGTGGGGTCCCCAGATACCAGTATAAAAGAAACGTAGAAATGAAGATATCTATAATCTACTCCCAATAACATGCACCCCCATTTATGTGCTGACATAAGAAGGGAAAATACTCACACAGTTGGATGTTACTCACGATAAAATAACCAATGTAGAAAGGCACCATGAAAACCAGGATGAGCAGAATTACACACAGGTTCATTTTCCAGTGAAAATAACGGGAGCTGAAATTAACATCATAGGCATTTGGAGGGAAGGCCAGGAACTCTCATTTGTTCACTATTCCAAAGGCTTTCTTGCTCTTGGAGCCTATATCAAATATGAACCATCTGATCAGCCAACTAGGCTGTTACTTAGCTGGACACCTTTAATCCCAGCACTCAGGAGGCAGAGGAAAGAGAATCCTTGTGAATTTGAAGCCAGCTTGGAATAAATAGTAAGTTCTAGAACAACCAGGGCTACAACAGCCCTGTCTTAAAAGGTACACACACACACACACACACACACACACACACACACACACACACACACACACACACGCTGCTGGCTCATGTTTATAATCTCAGTGTTTGGGAAGAGGAGGTAGGACTGTGAACTCAAGGCCAGCTTAAGTGACGTCTTTGGAACCTTGTCTTACAAGACAAAGGCAAAAACCAACAAAACAAACTATGAATTTCTGAATAGCACATGACCACCTTAACCTGAGATTTCCATTTTTAAAAAGAATGTTAATGCTTTAACCAAGCTCATAGGTAATATGGATAGCATACACATCCCACATATACACCACCACCACCATCCTCATCATCAACATCAAATTAAAGGAAAGCTTAACCCTGCACACCTATATTCTGGGACTTGAGGGGTAGAGGCAAGGGGGTCACAAGGCCAGCTTTTGTCACATAGTAAGTGTGAGGCCATCATAAGCTACATGACATTTGTCTCAAAACCAAAGCAAAACAGGGCTGGTGAGTTGGTTCAGTGAGTGAGGGCACTTGCTGCCAAGCCTGATGATGTGCTTTGATTCCTGGGACCCACGTGATGGAGGGAAAGTACTGACTCCTGAAAGCTGTCCTCTTACTGCACACTTCTACAGGAACTTACATGTGCCCCTCCCCAATAAATAAATGCGATAAAAATTAAAGTAAAAAAAAATTAAAGGAAGATAAATGTTAATAGTAATTCTGAGCAAAAGACTCTGAAATTCTTTTGTGGTTTGAGCTTAACATCTGACATGCATGACTTTCACTAATATTTATAAAATATTTTATCTATTAAAAAAATTTAAATGCAGTGCATGGTGGCACACAGCTTTAATTGCAGTACTCAGGAGGCAGAGGCAGGTAGATCTCTGTGAGTCTGAGGTCAGCCTGGTCTATATAATAAGCCAGCCAAGGCTTACTAAGGCCCTATCTCAAAGTAAGTAAGTAAAAAGAAAAGAAAAATTAAAAAGTAGCACTTTTGCTTTTACAGTTTTCTGGAGAAACAATTTACTCACTTAAAGTGTATAATCCAATGGTCTTTAGTATACTCATGGATATTTGTAGCTATCATGTTAATTATTTTAGATATTTTCAAGACTCCATAAAGAGCCCTTGTACCCACTAACAGTCACTGTTCACTTCCCCCATCTCCCAGTCACCACCAGAGTCAGTAACTGAAGGATCTGTCTCCATGGACACGTCCTTGAATGGAATCTTATCACACGTGGTCTGCTGCTGGGAATGGCTGTTTTCACTCAGCACAGGGCTTGCAAGGTTCATGCCCATTACAGCATCTATCATTAGTTCATCCTTTATTATGGTTGAGTAAAATGTACCCCATTCTTCATCATTTCAGCAGCCAATCTATACTTGATTGTTTTAACTTTACACCATTATAATAGTGATGCTACGAACATTGTGTCAGGTGTAACTGGCCATGTGAAGATGGAATGGAGTGGCTGGGCCACACTGAGTCTGTACTTCAGGTCTGGAGGCACTGCCACTATAGCATTGCACACTGCCCCAGCAGAGTATGAGAAGTGCAGTTTTCTTTGGCTCTGATACCACCTGCTGCTGTCTGTCTTTTAGTTACAGACACCTGGTGGTGGCAGCACTATGGCACGGTGGTTTTGGTTGGTGTTTCTTTGATGGTTAACGACACTGACCATCTTTTCATGTGCTTATTGGCCACCTGCATATCATCTTTGGACAAATGCCTATTCAGATGTTTTGTCTACTTTTTATATTTTGTTCTCCTCTTTCTTTTTTTTTTTTTTAAAGAGTATTTATTATTATGTATGCAGTGCTTTGCCTGCATGTACACCTGCAGGCCAGAAGAGGACATCAGATCACATTGTAGATGGTTGTGAGCCACCATGTGATTGCTGGGAATTGAACTCTGGACCTTTGGAAGAACAGTCAGTGCTCTTAACCTCTGAGCCACCTCTCCAGCTTCTCTCCTCTTTCCCTTTTGTGGCACTGGGGATTGAACCTAGGGCCTCATATATGTCAGGTGACTACACGGAACTGTATTCTATGACCTTTGTATACTTTTTAACTGCGTGATTTTTACTACTGAATTGTAAGAGCTCTTTATATGTCTCAGAAATAAATTCCTTATTCCAGAAGTGGTTTGAAATAATCTTCTCCTGTTTTGGGAAGGCTATTCATTTTTGATAGTGTCCTTTCAAGGTCCTGAGTTTAAACTCAAGCCTTGTTACACAAAAATGGGTAAATGGTTAGGGGGCTTACTAGGATGCAGAAAATACAGGGTAAGTAAGTCAACTGAGGAAATAGGAGAAAAAAGAATGACAATAATGAAAGGCAGCTAAAATACTGGGCTATGCTGATGGCTGTTCTGCAAACATGCTAAGGGTGGGACACAAACTTAGCTCTGAACCGTCTACTTATCTATGTGAAATAGATGATTTGACCAGTTGCATAAATCAATGCCTGTAAAAAAACAAAAACAAAAACAAAAAACGAAAAACAAAAAACAAAAAACAAAACAAAACAAAACTCAAGTTGGTCATACTTACACTAATTTATACCCAGATAATGAATTTCCCCAAAGATTCATAGGATTTCACTTAACAATGTCCTGAATGTTAATATCCTTTCCAAAGAAAGCTGCATGCGCTACAGAGGGCTGTCCTTGCCGTTTCTCCTATTATAAGAGACAGGCATCATCAACAAGGCCCTGTAAGTAGCAATGAGCCTACAGGGAGCAAAGCCATTTAGTGTAGATGTGTTTGTTTGCGTTGGCAGCTTTCTGCTCTCTGAATCATCCCGCTAGAAAGTCCAGAGGCACAGGAGCTAACATCCTCCAGGCAATCTAATGGACACTGGGCTTCAGCTGGCTTCAGGAACATGCTAGGAGGCAGTAGGTTTGAAATCCAAGTGTTAAAGCTGGAGAGATGCTCAGGGGTTAAGAGTGATTAGTGCTCTTGCAGAGGATCAGGATCTGTTTCCAGCATCCACATGGTAGCTCACAACTCACAGATGCACTGGAATCTGTAAGTCCAGTGTCATTGGCTCTGGTGCCCTCTTCTGGCCAACCTGGGTACCAGGCATACACATGGGACACTGTACAAACACGGAGGCAAAACACCTAAGAAAAGATAATCACATGTTTTAGCTGGTCTTTTGAGCTGAAGGTAAAGTGATGTTCTCTTGAAAAAAAATAAAGGATCCAAACAATATTCTACATTTGAAGAGAACGCCACCCACTCTTTACTAAGAGGTAAGTCAACAGAACACTCATATTCAGAGGCAAGACTCTCCTTTGAAAACTACTCTGATCTAGTGAATGCACATAGACCACGTGGCCCAGGCCCACCTTTCTGTCTACAGCTGGGCCAAATATTAGGGTGAAGAAACAGGTGTAAGTGAAGACATGTTTCAACCTAAACAAATCCAGTCTGGAAAATGAACCTAAAATGGAAACAGACTTTAGAGACACTCAGCCCTACACTTAAAAGGAAAGTAACAAACATGGATGTGTACGCCAAAGGGAGCCAGTTTCTAACTGTACAGGACTAACTATGAGTTAGAAGGTAGGGGCACAGTGCAGCACAGACAGCAGCCATGTTCTTACCACCACTACCGCTCAGAGCAATGGCAGCCAACTAGGACTGTGCTCCCAGCAATTTTCACAAATGATGTTTCCCTGGAGCAGAACTGAGTCTGTTTGTTTACACACTTCCTATTGCTGCTTCTGCTTTACACTGGCAGGCTGGAGTGTGAGGGTAGACACCCTATGGCTTACAAAGCCTAAAATAATTACTATCTGGTCCTTCATAGAAAAATTTGCTAAATTCTACTCAGAGAACAGTAAAACATCCATATTGTAATAATGCAATTTAGCAAACGACATAAAAAAAAAAAAACAACCTGTCCATTCTCAGTAGCTCATCACAACAAGGTCTGGACTATTAGATGAACAAGCCTGAAAGCAGGGGTTCATGGCTCCACCGGCAGGCCCCAGGAGCGACTTTAAAAAGGTACTTTCAGAAACATTCTTAGTTCAATCCACTGGACTCCGTGCAGAACTAACCACGGTAGTTAAAACACAAGACCTGGAGATGAGTCTTCTTTGAAGTCCTTAAATAGCTGAGGAATTTTGATCTTTTCAAGTAGTAGGCCAAGTGAGGGGCATGATTAGATCAGCCAGACAGTCTGAGAAACAGGAAGTTGCTGGGAGTGAAGCCCAGGGCCGAGGCTCCCGCAGCCTCATGCTCAGTGGCTTCTCTCTGCAGGGCTAATGGTCAGGGCAGTTTTCCCCTGGAGCCTCATAATCTTTGCCAAGCCTGTTACTAGGTGGCCATAGCCCACACTCCGGTCTCTACAGCTCCTAAGACTAACCGATTTCCACATGGTATAGTCTTGCCATGAGATCCAGGCAGCCCTGCTACTGTAAGTGAAAAGCACACGTCCAGACACCACTGACCTGCTGTTCAGGACGCCCAAGATCTCGAAGATGATCAGCTCAAACATGGTGCAGGAGAACGCAAACGTCACGGAGAAGATCACCTGCACAACGTACTGCCGCACCTGTTGAGAGCCAGGTGCACAAGCCAGTCATTTCCCTGCGTGGAACCCTGAACGGATAATCTTCTGATGGCAAATCAGAAACCCTGCATTGAATTCTCCAGTGTTTGAAGAGGAACTCGGGTTAAATGATGGAGGTGGGCTGCACTTCCGAACCATGGCTGCTTCTTTCCAGAATCTTCTTGTGGTTGGGGAATTTAAAGCACAGGAGGGTGAAGTGACGGGCCTATGGATAGCACTTAGATTCTTGATGTCAATGACCAAAACAAAACAGATCTGCAGGCACGTTTAATGCTAAAAGCAGTTCTTCGACACTGTAGCACTCACATAAGCTCTGGAACTTTCCTGAGAAGTGATATAGTATTGAGCTGAACAGAACTTCTCGCTACAGTTCTGGGCTCTTCCAGCACCTCCCCCAATCCCTGCGGAGGCTTAATACAGAACATCTTAGAAATGCCCCCAAGGGTCCAGATAACTAAGCAATGAAAATTATATTAGAGAATGTCCAGTATAGGATGTGGCTCTTTTTGGAATCTAAAACTTAAAATAAGAATCAGAATAGCTTTGGGAATTGGGTAGTAACTTAAACTTGAAGGCTGACAGTTATAGATTGAAAAGAAACTTCCGAGGCATTAGAAATTTTCCTCCTGAAAATATGCATCTGCCATTGTGTATGGCCCCAACATGACTACGGGATGACCTTCCTTCCTCTTAGCCATGTGATCTTTTTTTTTTTCCTTTTCCTTTAAATCACCTAAACCAGTAGGGCCTGATGCTACATCCTGTAACCTCACCACTTGGGAGGTCAAAGCAGGAAGACTGTTGTGGGTTAGTGGTCGGCCTGACCTATATAGTGAATTCCAGGCCAGCCTGAGTTACACAGCAAGACCCTGTCTCAAAAATCCATGATAGAAAGCCGGGCGTGGTGGGGGCACGCCTTTAATCCCAGCACTCGGGAGGCAGATGCAGGTGGATCGCTGTGAGTTCGAGGCCAGCCTGGTCTACAAAGTGAGTCCAGGATGGCCAAGGCTATACAGAGAAACCCTGTCTCGAAAAACCAAAAAAAAAAAAAAAAAAAAAAAAAAAAAAAAAAAAAAAAATCCATGATAGAAAGAAGTTAGTAATAGACAGATAAATCAGTCTATTACCGAGGCCTGATCATCACATGGAGTTTCATAATTGCACATTCTTGATGGGCCCAGGCTTTCTATCTGAGGAACTGAAGACTATTATTGAACCATTTTTCTTGTTCCATTCTAAACAATGTAAAGCATAAAATGGTTTCTTCTCACCTCATAGTCCTTAAACAACTGCCGCATGAAGAAAAGCCATCCAAATCCAAAAAACAGTATCTAGAAGAGAAGAAGATAAAATGCTATGATATACCTTCTTTTGACAAATGCCTTATAGAAACTGTTTTATGATACGATGTCTGCTATCTAGACAGTTACTTTTAAGATATTAAAAATGACACCTACATTTAACATTGGAAAGACACAAGCTCTTAGAATTTTTAAATGATTCACTGTATAGAATGAGTTTTAAGGTAGACAAAAAATAGAAATGCATGTATTTTCCTATAATGCTATAAACCAGTTCGTGAGCTAGCAAAGTCAGCAAATGAACAAGAACTCTACTTAGTGTCAGGCTGCTGTCATGGAGCAAATGCCAACGGTGCAGAGCGTCACAGCGTCACCTGAAGCAGAGCCATGTATCCCCAGAACAGAATCTTGGCGCATTTATGTCCTTACAGTTCTCCCAAACGATCATGCAGAATCTCTGGTGTAAGATCAACTCCAATTCCCACTCACCGGTTACCTCTTACACACATGTTCAGGAAACCCTGGCCCATCAGCAGTTTCCTTTATATACAGGCGAATCTGCTAGCAATACCTGAGCCTAAGAAGCTGTGCTGGACTGCCCTCGCCTGCCCCATTATATCTGCCCAGCCACCTGTTTCCACAGAGTATATCTATAGCCTGCGCCCAAGTTGTGGGTTTCTCCTATATTTTTTCCCCTATACCTTACTCCAATGCCTTCCAAGGTTACAACCACTAAAAGCTGTAACTACAGAACGTACTGGGCATCCAGGGCAGGTCTTCCCATTGTTCTGTTATCAAAGCAGGAACAGTAACAGAAGGCCAGTAGCACCCAAACCTCAGTTCTTGAAGTAACATCCAAAAACTGAAAAACCACAGGAAAAGAATACTGATAGTCAGAAAGAAACCAAGGCACTGGGTCCTGCTACCAACCAAAACCTGTGCATTTGCATGTCGCATATGAACGCACAGAGACTGTGACAGCACACACAAGACCAGACAAAGTCCTAGCGCAGAGAAGGGGAAGTGCACGTAATGTCCCTCCCATAAGGATGAAGCTATTTGTGATTGACACCTGCTGGAAAAGGGAAAACCAGTTTTCTCCACTGGCAGTAACTGGGTCTCTCCACCACACACCAGGCCCAGGCCAGGGAACAGATGGCTAACACAAAACAGACTCCATGTTTTGTTTTATTTCTTGGCTTATTGATTTTCTTTTCTTTTTTTCTTTTTGGTTTTTCAAGACAGTGTTTCCCTGTGTAGCCTTGCCTGTCCTGGACTCACTTTGTAGACCAGGCTGGCCTTGAACTCACAGAGATCCTCCTGCCTCTGCTTCCCAAGTGCTGGGATTAAAGGTGTGCACCACCTGACTTTATTGGTTTTCTTGTTTTGAGAGAACAAACATGCTGCTGGGTGAGTAGGGAAGTGAGGAAAATATGCGAAGAGTCAGGAGAGAGGAAAGAATATGATCAAAATATACTGTATGAAAAATTATTAAATTAAAAAATTATAATCTTGTAGATAATTCACAAGAAACTGACTCCTCATTAGAGGTCACTAAGCAGTCTCTCTGAGTGCAGGTACTGCCAAGTGTTCTGGAAGTCCAAAGGCAGGAGGAGAGCAGCTCACTCTACTGTGGAGCCCCCTGGGGAGAAAGGGCTAGTGAAGCCAACGCTGACAGCAACAGTGTACTTGAGCCCAGCCACAACAGTAACCAGCCTGAGGCAGGGCTTCTGTGAAATCCTGATTCTGGGACTGTGAACCACGTGAGGTCATCTGCTGAGCAGGTAGCATGAAGCGGTTCAATGTAGCTTGCAAAGCAGCTCAGAAAAGAAAACAGGTACAGGAAAAATCCCAGACATTTTTCAGAGGCAGGAGGCAAAGTGACAAGGAAATGGTTCATGGCTGGATTTGGACATCAAGGACATGGGACTTCCTCTTAGAAAGATGGAGTTTGCAAATGACACACGATAAGGAGCACTCTAACCCCAGTCAACCTCACAGAAGTGGCCCAAATTCTCAGTCTTTGCATTCTGAAGACAAAGATGGGTTTCAAGAGCCAAATGAGAATGGAATACTAAGATGAGACTATTCAACAGAAACTTTCTTCAAAAGTTTTGGATGATTTAATGGAAAATGTACCCATCAGTATAGTCTGGACCCCAGGTCTCACCGCAGTCCGCAAACATGCAGGGTCAGGAAGAGAGCATTAGTGCAGCCCTCACCATAACTCACACAGTCGGAAATAAGGAGGGGAAAGTGCAGGAAGCTTTATCAAAAGCAGCTGGAATAAAACACCTGTGCAGCAAGACTCTGGGGCCACGCTAGCTGCTCTGGGAAGCAGGCAGTGACAGGCAGTGAGTTACTGGTTCCAGACCCCTATTGTATACGGCAGTCACTGTGGCTTCTTCTCACAATGGAGATTCTCCAACAAGCCACATACACATATATGCCTGTAGGCTCAATTTTCTTAACAGCTATACTTTATTGTGAACTTATTAAACGAGTCTACCACCCCTATAACCCAAATAGCCTAAATAAGAGGAAACAAGAATGAAACCTGGGTATCAGTTGCTAGGAACAATTCTCCTGGTGTAGTCAGCAGGATTTCAGCAGACCATGAATTCCACCAAAGTTGCTGCTGGAACCTGGAACAACCGGAACCTGAAGCCTCAGCCAGAGTCCAAAGCCTTGAAGCATTCCCTGGAGCAGTTCTCTTTAGGAGCCTCTCGAAGTGCAGGGATGAACAGCCAAAAACCAAGTCCCAACAAAAAGCCTAGCCTCCTGTTTTAGGCATATCTATCGATCTATCTGATATATATCTGATAGATAGATAGATAGATAGATAGATAGATAGATAGATAGATAGATATAGATGTACGCTCAGTCTGTTCGAGGATGTTTTTCACCAAGCTCCCCCATGAAGTAGTTCAATTTCTAAGTGGAAAAGCATCCTGCTCCCTTCCCCATCCCACACTTGGGATCAAAACAAAAACATGTTTATCTCCTCTATGTATACCAAGAAGAGTATCCACACAATAAAGTTGGCTTTGTCTCAGAGATGCAGGGATGGTTCAACATACTCAGGTCAATAAATATAATAAATTGCATAAGTGACCTAAGGACAAAAATCATATGATCAATAGATGGAGAAAAGCCTTTGACAAAATCCAATCTCCCTTCATGACAGCAATCCTTGCAGGAGTAGAATGGAGACAACAAATCTCAACACACGCAGTGAAGGCTACATGTGACAAACTCACATTAACCTCACTTCAAACGGAGGAAGACGTGCAAGAAAAGAAAATTGGAGGGATACAAATAGGAGAAGAAGTCAAACTATTTCTATCTGTAGATGAAATGAGACCCCCCCCAAAGTCCACCAGAGAACTCTAGAAATGACTAACAATTTCAGCAAAGTGGCAGGATATAGAATCAACTTAAACACATCAATAGCTTTTCTATATATGAACAACAAACACACTGAGCAAGAGGTCACAGGCACACGTCCCTTCACAACACCTTTAAAGAAAGGTGCCCAGGAAAAAGCCTATCCAAGGAGGTGAAAGATCTTTACAATGAAAGCTTTAAGTCTCCGGAGAAAGACACCAGAAAATGGAAAGACAGCCTACGCTAATGAACTGGTAGAATTAATATTGTGAAAATGACCATCCTGTCAAAAGCTATTTGCAGATTCAATGTAATCCCAATCAAAAATCCCCATCTCATTCTTCACCAAAATACTAAAAAACTATCCTAAAATTTATTTGAAACCCAACAAGATCCTGGATAGGTAAAGCAACCCTGAACAAAATGAGCAATGCTGAAGGGGTTAGCATTCTAGACTTCAAGATATATTAAATAGCTGTGGTAATAAAAACAGTATGGTACTGGCACTGAAACAGACATGTAGGACAATGGAACAAAATAAAAGACTCAAACATATATATGACATTTGACATTTGATAAAGATACCTGTGTGTGTGTGTGTGTGTGTGTGTGTGTGTGTGTGTGTGTTGGAGAAACAATAGCATCTTCAACAAATGGTGCTAGGAAAACTGAATGTCCATATACAGAAGAATGAAATTAGACTCATATCTATCAGCTTGCAAAAAAAAAACTAAAGCCAAATGGAATAAGACCCCAATATAAAACCTGAAACACAGAAACTGCTAGAAGAAAACGTAGGCTCTATCCTGCAAGACACGGATGCAGGAAAGGACTTTCTGAATAGGACTCCATTTGCCTAGGGATTGAGGAAGGAAACTGAAAAGTGGGACATGATAAAACTAAAAAGTTTCTACACAACTAAGGAAGTAATCAACAAGGCAGAGAGGAAGCCCAGGGTGGGGCAGAACCCTTGTCAGTTATATATCTGTCAGAGGATTAATATCCTGAATATATATATATAAAAAAACAAAAACAAAAATCCCAAACCCCAAAAGACAAAAACTCTTAAAAAAAAAAAAAAGACAGTTCTAAAAATGGACTTGCACAGTGTTCTTAGCAGAAGAAATGAAAACAGCTAAGAAATATCTCAAAAACTGTTCACTGTCCTCAGCAACTAGGGAAAAACAAATCAAAAGAACTCTGAAATGTCATCTTTGCCCACTCAGAATGGCTAAGGCCACACATAAACAACAAATGCTAGAGGATGATGTGGGGGAAAGGAGAACCTGAATTCACTGTTGCAGAAATGGCAAATTGATGCACACATTATGGAAATTAGCCTGGAAATCTCTCAAAACTAAATCTTTCATATGACCCAGCTATACCACTCTTTCACATATGCCCAAAAGACTCAACATATGCTCACTCATGTTCACTGCCATTCTAGGGAATGGGAGCAGCATGAACGCTCCTCAGCTGATGAGTGGATGGTGAAAATGGGGCACACATACAACCGAATACTATTATTCAGCTGTAAAGAAAAATGGAACCATGGAATGTGCAGGTCAGTGGGTAGAACTAGAAAATGCTGTATTGCGTGAGGTAAACCAGACCAATGAAGATAGAACTTTTCATGCTCTCTTTCATCTTCAGGCTCCCAGCTCCAAATCTTCAGACGTGAATATATAACCAGGAGGAGCCAGAGAAACCAGTTAGACAAAAAGCTACTAGAGAAAGGATAGCAGGACAGAAGAGATATGAAAGGGAAAACTGTTTTAAAAAGAGGGGGGCCTTTAATTGGGAAGAAGTCAACATGGAAGAGGAAGGAAGGCAGGAAAGTGGGGAAAAGAAAGCTGACTGAAGGAGACACATGAAAAATAAGGATGTTTGAAAGCCTTAGAGAAACATTACTTTATAATTATGTAATATTACATAAAATACATATTAGTGTATCCATCTGTCCATCCATCCAGTTATCTAAAATAAAATTATGCCACTAGCACTGACAATGTTCTCCCCATGAGCCATAGGTCACCTAACAGAAACCTAGTACCAGACATGAGCTGTTGGTCAGTCAAGTCCAAAAGACTCCCCAAACACTACAGGCTATTGTTGTTGTCGTTCTTAGTAACCCCCTCAGAGGTTGGAGGTGAATCTCCATTGATGAAAATCGATGCACTCTCGACACAGGACTCGGAAGATCTGAGCTGGACCTCATCTGAAAGCTTCATCCCTGAGGCAACATTTATAGTGCCATAGGTGCTATGTAAACTGCCAAGGGAGAAAAGCAACCAACGGTCCTACCCAGCTGTGATGCCTATGAACTACAACAATGACCAGGACGGCAGGGCAACCTAAAGCACAACAGCGGCACTCATATTCTGGTGGTAGCCAACAGCTGTCTGGTTGGACTTGAGGCCCAAGAGGAGGATAATCCATTGCTGGTATGGTAAACCCAGCCAACCACCTGGGGCTAGTGAGCTCACGGATCTATTCCTAACTGCATTCTACAAACTTAGCAGTGCCCACAGAGAAGTATAGTTCTCAGCCATCATAAAAGCAGCTTTTCTTTAAAGATGGCAGAGATCATCACAGAAAACCACAACTGGTCAAAATACAGAGAACACTGATCATCGGGTGCCCGGCCTTAGTGGATACACTATTATTTTTCACGTGTCTCCTTCAGTTTGTTTCCTTTTCTCCATTTTCCTGCCTAATCTATGGAAAGTTGTTTCCATCTTGCTGTAAGATCTAGTACCCAATACTACATTTGAAAGCTTCTATTTATAGGTGAAAGCCATGACAGTTGATGACATGGCTTTTTTAGAACTAGCTACCTACCCACCTACCTACACATGTGTGTGCTGGTGCACGTGCGCACACCCCGCCCCCCCCCCCACAAAACAAACAAACTCCTTTTTCCTTCTTGTATTGTCTTGGAATTTTATAAATAAAATTCTTTTATGCCCTTCCTATTGACTATACATAGCAGGTCAGCACAACTACTCCAGCCTCTTGTGCCCTTCCTGTCAACCAAACATTTACTAAGACACAACTCTTCTGGCTCTATAGACACATGCCCTTTCATACTGAGACTTCTGTGGTCCTTGACAGGAACTTCTCTCCAGCCCTCTCCCCTCATAACCTCAAAGGAATTGAGGAATGCATCGCCTCCTTTGGAAGACTTTCTCAGCTTCTTGACTAAAGACAAGGCATTCTCTGTGTATAATCCTACTCTAGTTTCCCTTACCAAGGCACTGATCACACAGTTTTGTAATGCCTAATCAAATATCTTTACGATGTCACAAAAAGGACCATGTTTGGTTCGTTGCTCTTTGTAAATACTCCCTGTAAGAATGTCTATTATTGCCATGTGTGATGCTAGCCACTGGAAATTCAAAGATGAGTAAGACAGTCATCACCCCCAAAGAGCTTACAGTACAGTGGTGAAGACAATATACAAGCAATGTAATATTGATGAGCAATGGAGGTACATGAGCCTGATGTGATAAAGCACACCAGAGGGAGACCAAACCTATCTCTATAGGGTTGTAAGGTTTCCTGGAGATGACACCTAAGATAGTTGGGATCTGAGGCAAAACCCTAATATTGTGTGCAAATTTGGGGAGTACTGCAGTTTTCTATAGAGGTTCCAAGGGTTTTTAATCATTAAAATATTAAAAACTATTCTCTTAAGTAATGAATAAGAATCAGGCAAGTAAAAGGCAAAGGTGGTAGGGACAGGAGAATAGATAGACAGTTCTAGACAGCAAAGAGCATGAACCAAGGCATGTGCACATGGTGTTGGCACACACTGGCAACCACACAGCTATATGGTACCCGAAGACAATGGTTTACTAAGGTGGCAGTTTAAAAACAATAATAGGGAGGAGCTGGGTGGTGGTGGTGCACACCTTTAATCCCAGTACTCGGGAGGCAGAGGCAAGTGGAACTCTGTGAGTTCAAGGCCAACCTGATCTACAGAGTGAGTTCCAGAACAGCTAGTGCTACATAGAGAGCCTGTCTTGAAAAGCAAAACAAAATAAAAAAACAACACCACAAAACAAAAATGGAGGAGAAGCAGTAACCAGATACCAAGAGCCCAGCATACCACCTAAGAAGCTTTAGCTACTCAGGAAAGATGAAGGTCACTGAGGCAGGAAATGGCATGGAGAGGTTTGTTTCATATAATGGCTATGGTAGCTTGTGGAGGGTCTTGTTTGAAGGCAACAACTCTAGGAAGAAAAACTGTTCTAGGAGGTTGTTGGAGGAACTCAAATAAGGATGACAAAACCTTGAAATAACGCTGGTTCTAGAAGAGGAGGCCACAGACTTGGGAACTGCTTTAGAAGGTAAAATCAGCAGATGCTGCCAAGAATGAAAAGATCCAACAGAAATGGGATCTTAGGCAAGAGAAACA
This sequence comes from Acomys russatus, assembly GCF_903995435.1. Classification (NCBI taxonomy): domain Eukaryota; kingdom Metazoa; phylum Chordata; class Mammalia; order Rodentia; family Muridae; genus Acomys; species Acomys russatus. The sequence continues at coordinate 333,171 of NC_067159.1, forward strand.
AACAAAAATTATGCTTTTATGATGATAGGGAATGAGAAAAGGGAGAGAAGGACAGCTTTAGTGTGTCATCAGGTGTGCACATGACATGAAGCTGGGAGTAAAGGTGTCAGGGTCGGCAGGAGGGAAGGGGAGAGGTATGTATGGTCAGATGGGTAACCGAAGGAAAAGAATCTGCAGTAACCAAACTGAAACAGAACAAAACAAAAGATAAGGAGGATGGGACCTCAGACAGGAAACCAAATAAAATTTATGTTTGGATGAGATAGATATGGACTAGGGAAAGGCATCTAGCTTTAATGGGTTCTCACACGTCCACTGACAGAGCCTGAAAGGACTTGAAAGTACAAGCACATGAACGAGCCATTGCAGCTGGTGCGGTTGCTCCAGCGTGCACTGTGGCTGCAGGTTTGTTATCAGCTTTGGGCAACATGGTGAGACTCTCTTAAAAAAAAGAAAAGAAGAAGGAAAAGGAATTGGAGGATTTATTATATTCAAGATGAATATAAATTCGGGCAAGGCTATGGAGGAAAAAACAGCAAATTCAAACATTGAGATGTAACAAGAATAAATTAATAAAAAAATTTTAAAAATATAGTATGAAAATACAATAAATTGATAATGATATAAAAAAACAGCAAATTCAAATAAACTGGAACCAGTTTATTTTTCCAATAAATTGGAATCTGCATGGTTTACTGAAAAGGAGAAGGAGGAGGAAGAGGAGAGGAGTTTTACAACTGTGCACAGTAGACCCTCGACCTTGAGCTTAACGTGTACTGCTGGGATTTATGAGTGCACTCTGGAACTGATAAGTCTTAACAGCTGAACCAATAGCTCAACACAAACTAGATGACGGTTGCTTTTATGGAATGACATCAAGTTTGGTTAGTAGGACAGATTAAGGAGAAAACGAAAGACAACGATTGGCAGAATACTTATCAAGAACTGGAAAAGATACCTTTCTTTATTCATGTGTTTAGTTACTGGCCAATATTTATTAGCGACTAGTATGTGCCAGGTGCCAGAGATACCAAGCTGAGTGAACAAGCAACAACGCTGCTCTCAGTGGGCGTATAACCTACAAAAGTGATAACAGGTAATTACAAGACAGTATGGCGAGTACATCAGGGAAATGGTAAAGGGTACTATGGTGATAGGAATAAAACATCCATCTAATCTAGTCTGAAATCTGAAGGCTGAACAGCAGTTGGCCAGGAGAAAGAGGGGAAGGGATGAGAGAGGAGATCCCAGAAAGAGAAAAGAGACTCTGGTAATTCGAAGGCAGGACAGCACAGTCAGGTTAAGAAACTAACAGAAGTTTAGGAAGTCTATAAAGTATAAAATAAAATGAGGACATAGTGAGTGAGAGCCAAGGCTAAAGAGCTAAGGTTAGGTCCTAACGTAAGGGGCTATGCAAGACATATTAAGGACTTTGTGCTTTATTCTGTGGCATGAACAAAAATGTCTGAAGTAATAAGTTTTATAATCTGATTTTATTTTGTGTGTGTGTGTGCACGAGTGTGTGCATGCACAGCACACAAGCAGAAACCAGAGGAGAACTTTTGGGAGTTGGTTCTCTCCTTCCATCGTGAACACCAAGACTCAAGCTCAGGTTGTCAGGCTTGAGTGGCAAGTGCCTTTACTTGCTTAGCCAGCTTACTGGCCTGAGGTGACAGCTTTGATATGAAGCCTTTGAGTTCATTCCAGATAAGCCTTTCAGTTCATAGGAAACTGGGGGAAATGGACTATGTGTCACTTTCCAGTTAACCCCACTTACCTGGGGAGGTGCTTTCTATTCAAGCAAGACTTACTAGATCTCTACTCCTTGCTACCGACCTAGTCAGATGCTAGGAATACAAGAAAGGGTAAGAAAGATATTATCTTGGATTTCATCTTGGAAAAGAAAGATAAAACAGAAATGAGAAAGAAAGTGGCCAGAATGAAAGGCCACTCTGTTTATTGATGGGGGCAAGAGAAGCCTCCTTGAGATGACATTTTCATCTTCGTTAATACCTTAGTGATGACAAAGCAGCCACACACAGACATATGGACAGGGAACATTCAATACAAAGGACTGTTTGGGTTATGGATCTCAGCAGTTTGGGCCATTAGATTTAACAGGTCATGGGGATATAGTTGTAAAAGTTAAAGGTTACAAGCCCAGTCCTTCCACATTTACATTTTTCTGTGGGGAAAAAAGGCCACTTAAAACTTACATATTGTTATTTTTCTTGAGTTGGCAGTCAGGCTGAAAGACACTCTGTCATTACTAAAGACGACAGGGAGGTGTAGCGAGGTTTTTAAACAGGCTGTGTGTCCAGAGTCTGTGTACTTACACATTTGAAAACTATGCTGCAACAGAAACAACTGAATGCCCTTGAAAGGCATTCATTTCTGAAAGAGGAAAAATACGGTATTAGAGTAGTGAGATGGTGTGGCTTTTTCTTATTTCATATTTTCCTAAGTTTTCCCAAGAGGGCAACAGTCCACAGAGGGAAGCATTAGGAGGTAGCAGGACAGACCCTAAACCCAAGAGTGTACCTTACTTAGGTCCCTGAAGGGAATCGTTTCTTTCACTTGCCATTTGGATGCAACGAAGAGAAATCTTTTACAGGAAAGATGAGGAGAGTAATACGGCAAGTCTGCAGCTGCTGCTAGTGAATGGTTGTATTTGAAGGTGAGCACACAGCTAGGTACGTAAATACATACATGATATCAAAGCTATCATAAACACTGGGAAGGGGGCTCGAGAAACACTAATGATAGGGAAAACAAACTCACTAGACGAAGCTACTGGAGAGAGGAGGAGTTGCCAGTGGTTCGTACTCCCTCAGTTTTGTATAATCGTAGATGTCGACTGTGTGAAAGAATGGAGGTGACCAAACTGAGGAAATGGGGCTCCGATCGCGATCAGCAAAGAGTGAGGAGCAAGCGCAGGACGAAAAATGAGGTGTCACTGCACAAAGGAAACCTCAGATGTGTAAGTCGCAGAGGCAAACACGCTGGCATCAGGATCCAGAGCTCAGTTCTAGTTGGCACGCCATCGCGGGCCTCCATCTGGGGGGGGGGGGGGGAACACTTCTCCAGGCTCCGTGGTCCTCGGCGCTGCCCGGAAGCCTCGGGGCTCTGTGGTAACTGACGCTCCCTTCCCTAACCCCACGTGGTACCGGCTCCCAGAGCTGGGGCCAGCTGAGACCTCCCCAAGGTCTGGGGTGCACGCTAGGTGAGTGACAAGGCCACAAGTCAGCTCTGCCCACTTGGGGCTGGGGAACAGGCGGAGCAAATCCGGGTTCTCCCAAGCCCGCGAGGGCGGCGGCTCACCTGGGAGGTGATCATGATGCTGGAATCGATGAGGAAGCTCATGGCGAAGCCTCGGGAGGCCCATGCCCAGCGGTCTACCCCTCCAGGAAGCTGCTAGTTACGACCATCCACCTGCAGTAGTAAGTGCCCTCCGCCCCCCAGCTATCTGGGATGGCCGGTCGCGTGATGACGCCATCAAGCTGCGCCCCGGCCAGCCAATCAACGGTCGCATCCTGTTTGCGGGGCAGGTGAGGGTGGGCGTGGCTGGAAGCCCAGTTCTGCCGGGCGGCTTGGAAGCCGCTGGGTACACGTCAAAGCTCAAAACAGGTAAAGTTCTTCTTAGCGCATAGAAGGAGGCGAAGAGAGGAGACGTCTTGTTTTAAGTAGTACTGCCATTAAACACAACGATCATATCTAAAAATGTCGGGCTGAGAGTTGCGCGAGGGCCTGAGTTACAGTCCCAGCACCACAGAGAATAAAAATAAGTTAATGTAATGAGTTTGGCTTTAAGTCAAGCCGTGTGTTTTACTTAGCTTTAAAAACAATGTGGCAGGCACGGCTCACGCCTCTAATCCCAGCTCTCTGAGAAGCAGAGGCAGGTGGATCTCTGAGTTCGAGGCCAACCTGGGCTAAAAAGTGAGTTCAGGACAGCCAGGGCTATACGGAGAAACCCTGTCTCGAAAGAACAAAAAAGCAAAACGAAACAAAAACAAAAGCAATGTGACATCTACAAGAGAAAGGACAGTGGACAGGTAAGATTCTTCTCAAACATAGCTAAGTAAACAACAAAAGCACACATTCTGTAAGAGTGCACTCAGTGCACCCTAATGAGACCACTGCTATAGTTGGGCGCTTTTGGCTGTGGAGTACTAGTCCAAAGGACTGGAAGTTACATAAAGGCAGATTCTAATTCAAAATAATAATTATATAGGACTCTGAAGGTGGGTTATTGTTAGAAAGTAGTTTCCCCCTTCCTTTCATAGACTATGTGGCTGTGGCTCAAATTCAAAGTCAATTACGATTTTCCCTGCTGGGTCCTTATTTTGTGAAGACTTAATGTACTCAATGGGGCTTATTCTTTTCTCACTAGAATCCTAGCTAGTTTTTATAATTCATGTGGTCTCCTAGTCCAGTACACTGGCTCCAGCTCTGGCAATAACGCTGAATGAGAGGGGCTACAGTCAAGATCTAAAAGTGTGTCTGAGTATGCGTGTATGTGCATGTGTGTGTGGGTGTGCATGGGCGCGTGTGTGAGTGTGTTGGAGGATGCTAGTATCTAGAATCTGAATGCTCAGATTACTACAATATGAATAAATGAGAACATATCCCCCAGTTTGCTGCACATAGAGAAAGACCCCTCTTTCCCTGATCTGAAATCTGTCTTACCAAGCAGTCTGTCCTATATAGGGTTACAATTGTGTGATGAAACACTGTAACTAAAAGAAAGTTGGGGAGGAAGAAGTTTATTTCAGCTTACACCTTACACTTCCACATCATAGTTCCTCAGTGAGGGAAGTTAGGATAGGAACTCAGATGAGGCAGGGGCCTGGAGGTAGGAGCTAATCAGAAGCCATGGAGGGGTGCTGCTTACTGGTTTGCTCCTCATGCCTTGCTCAGCCTAGTGTTTTGTTTTGTTTTGAATAGAATCCAAGACCACCAGCTCAGGTGTGGCACCACCCACAATGGGCTGGGCCCTCTACCATCAATCACCAATTAAGAAAATGCTCTACAGGCTTGCCTACACTCCAATCTGATGGAGGCATTTTTTCAATTGAGTTACCTTCCTCTCAGATGACTTTAGCTTGTAAAGTCAAGTTGACATAAAACTAGAGCACACACAGCCCAAACTACCTGTCAGATACCCAACACCTGTTCCAGGGGGCCAGGGAACCGAGGAGGCTGCCTTACCATGAGAGTGTCTTAAACCTGAGAATTTGTGTTCCTGGCTCCATCTATAGGGAAGCGGATATCTGCCTTCAATGCAGCACTAAACTGTCATCAACTGTAGGATAGTGCAGAATGCTGGGGAAACTTACTTATATAATTATCATGCCTAATTAATTTGATCTATATAATTTGTGAACAAAAAGAAGCACACATAGAGATGAAAGTTAAAATTGGATATGTAAGTTGAAATTGATAAATGAAAGAAACATTTATCTGAACATCTGGTCACCTGTCCTCTATGCCTGGGTGGAACAGAGAGTACTTCCTGTGCCGAGACTAATGACCTTTCAAGCATGTGGGTGGTCAGCAAGGCATTCACCTTTAGATAAGTACCTACCTTTATCATGGCTCATTCTAACATGCATGATTTAGCACCGTGACTTTGGCAAGACAATTGGACAGGAGTGTGACGCTGGTGTATTTTGAGGTCCGAGGTACTCATTATTTTGTTTTCCTGACACTCATGAGTAGGCTTCAGCCTTTTCCAAACCTACTTTATTTGGGGTTCTTTAATGCTTATATCTCCCTTCCAACCCACCTACCCTACATAGAAGAGAAAGGAGGTTAACTGGAACAGGAGAAATAGACCTTTTTGGACTCAGTTCCTGGGAGCAATTCCCCTAGCGTAGTCAGCAGGATTTCAGCAGACCAGCAATTCAAACAAAGTTGTTGCTGGAACCTGGAACACGGAACCCTGAGGCAGTTCTCTCTAGGAGTGTCTCGAAGTGGAGCGATGAACAGCCAAACAATACCAAGACCCCCAAAGCCCCGCCTCCTTTTGGGGACTCATATATACATATCTCCTCTCAGAGTCTGTACTAAGATGTGTTTCAGCTGGCAAAAGCCAAGCTCCCACACGAAGTAGTTAGTCTTCTAGTGGATAAACATCACCTGATCTCTCACAAGTCTGTTCCTCATCCCACACTTGGGATCAAAACAAAAACATGTTTATATCCACTACACTCATGTACTTTTCGTTTTCTACAAAATGGACCAAAGTGAATGCGTGGACCAAATGTTTGCCTCCCTGAAATTTGCATGTTGAATCCCTAATGTGATGGTATGAAGTGGGCCTTTGTGGGGTAATTACATTTGATAAAGTCATGAGGGTGAAGCTCCCATTATCAAGGCTGTTACAACCAGGTAAGCAGACTGTCCTAAACATGCTTCTTCTCTCCTCCTTTCCACTCTGTCACGGGAAGATACTGAGAGAACACAGCTAAATGTGAGGCAGGGGAACATTCACCAGGAGGTGACAATGTTAGGACCTTAATCTTGGACTTCCAGGCTCCCAGACTGTGGGAAGCAAGTGATGTTTAAGCCACCCAAAATATAGTATTAGCTTGAAACATGGCAATTAAAATAATAATAATTTGTCATATAGTTTTCAGTTAAGAACAAATCATGAACATTTTCTCATGCTAAAAACTTTTCATTTTCATTAACGCAATAATATTCTAACATATGGTCATGGCATGATTTAACTAGCTACATCTGTGGGGGAAGGGAAAGTGTTCCTATGTATGTGTGTACATGTGTGCATGTAGAGACCAGAGGTAAACATTCATTGTTGTCTGTCTTAGTTTTTCAGTGAACCTGGAGTTTGTAGTTTGCCTACACTCGCTGCCAGCAAGTCCTAGGGCCCCTCTGTCTCCACTTGTCTAGCACTGGGATTACAGCAGTGGGCTGCCCAGCATGGCTTTTTACTAGGCTACAGGAGATCCCACTCTGGTTTGCATGCTCTCATGGCAAGTAGTTTCATGTCCCTAGTCCCTCAGTCTACATGTTTGATGCTTTTTGTATTGTTTGCTATCGTAAAATTATACAGTAAAATAATTTTTTAATTTTAATGCATGTGTGAGTGAATTTACACATGCTTGTGCTCATGTATGTGTGTATATGTGTGTATAAATAGTCTTGAGTGTCATCCTCAGAAACTCCATCCAAGTAGGGTTGTTGCAGGCAAGCAATGTAAGTGATCTGGGCCTATGTTAAATTGAAAAAAGAAGAGGAAGAAGGAGGAGGAAGAGGAGGAGGAGACGACTCTGGGGCAGCTTGGCAAATTGAAGGAAGGGAAAAACAAAACAAAACCAAAAAACAGTCTGAAAAAAAGAAGAACATGGTAATTCCCAGAGGTCTAGATATTCAAAGGCTTGTGCCATCATGAATGAATTCCAAACAATTTTCAATTTCTGTTATTCTACATATGAGTGACATTCAAGGGACTGTGTCTGATTGGGGCAGTGAATCCCCAAAGCTGACTTCCACTAAAAATCCACCAAAGGATGTTCCTGCAGACGAGCTCTGAGAACCAGTGAAGAGGAGGGAAAAAGAATATGTTGGTGGTTCCTCGGTAGGGAGAATCAAACAGGCAGTGAACAGCTGGTTAAGGGAAAACAACCAGTGGTTGAAAAACAAGCTATAGGAACTGGTTGTTGAGAGATTTAGGAATGGAGGAGAAAAGAAATGTTGAGATTCAGGCATATGTGGTACAAACTGAAAGGTCTTGTAGCCTAGGGGAACTTTATTTTTCGTCTGCTTTTGTTCTATTACTCACTTACTTTTCTGTCTCTGTTACACCTTGGGCCAACCCCAGTACTTTATTTAAAGTGAAGTTCAATTTTTTCATTACAGATTACATCATGATTTTTCTCATCTTTAACAATCAATAGAGCATTTAAAAATCAACAGAGCAAGAGAACAGTCTAATGAAAATACAGTTCTGTATAACCTACAATAAAGCATACAGCAAAAATCAATCAATTTCCAAGTATGGTCAGCATGACCTGATTATTTCTTAAATAATACTCAGAAAAGTTTAATCATAAATTTCCCTGTGCTTTAAGCCATTGTGTTTACATGATTGTCATAGCAACATAGCTTGAAATTAAATGTTCTCTAATAAAGAGAAGGAAAAAAAAACAGTCCCAAACCAGAAGATGTGTGATCCAAGTCTAGGCTAACTGCCAAGGGGTCCTCTATTGTAAAATATCTGTAAAGCATGATGTTCCAAGCCCACCTTCTATTCCTCCCAAACAGATTCTAAAAACAAAAAACAAAAACAAAAACAGTTGGAGGTCTCTGGAACTTTGTCAAACAAAGCCTCTATGCCTTGTCTTTATGTCTCTAACAGGCTAGAGAGAGAGCTCAGCACTTAACAGCACTGGCTGCTCTTCCAGAGAACCTGAGTTAGTTTCTCAGCACTCACGTGGTGGCTCACAATCCTGGAGGATCTGACGAGCTCTTCTGCTCTCCTCAGGCACTGTGTACACGTGGTGCACAGACACACATGTGGGGGAAACACCCATACACACACAACAGAGGAGACAAAAGGATCTGCCAAGTCTCTCCAACTCCTGTGGATAAGTGGAGCTGTTATAAAGTGGGGATATCAGCAGGTCAAAGGAGAGATTCCCTAAGCAAGGGGCGCAAGCTGTGAAGGGCTTTGCCCTCCATGGTAGAGTGAAGAGTCACTGAAGAGTTTTGAGTGGAGGAGACATGATGACTCCTAGGCAGAAGCTTCTGACTACGTAACCTGGGCAGAAGTTCGTTTAAATTCTCACGGGCAAGCACACAGCATGTGTTATTCTTTTGCTTCTTCTTCCCATGGGCTAACCAGGTGTGCCTTGTGTTTCTCCCCGAGGCTGCTAGAGTAGGAGAGGAATGACTGACCACACCTCTGTGACTGGGAGGTCCTTCTCCTCGGGCAGGATCCTACTCTCTCTCATTTCACCTCGACGTATGCTGGATCTGCTGAGCAGGCCATTGCTGAGCTTTAGGAATTTTGTAAGCCAGCTCTTAGGTTCATTCACTATTAACAATTGAACTGTGTAAACCTAAAAGTGGAGCAGAAGGTAACATGTACTCAGAGCTTACCACTTCCTAATGTGCAACAGGTGTTTAGTACCCAGGTCAGTTTTTCATCACTAACAAAATACTGGTCGCAGGCTATGAGTAAATAAATGCATTGCTATTTGGCTTCCAGTTTGGGAGACCCAGTGCCATAGCACTTGCATCGGCTCATATCTGGTATGAGGACATACCCCAGGCAGACAGCAAATGCATGTGTTGGAGTGAGCGGCTGTGTCTCAAAGCCAGGAAATAGAGAAATCTAGGAGGCCCTGGGACTTCACTCTCTTTGAAGAACTACCAGGATGTCACCTGAGAACCACGAAAGGGTTAAATGAGAGATACCATGTGAGAATAATGGCCTCATGCCACCAGGGACCTAAGGACCTCCTACTAGACCCCACCCCTTAAAGGTTCCACCAGCTGCTAATGCCATCACCTTCTGGACCAGGCCTCCCATCACCTGGACTGTTGGGGACATTCACACCATAGCATGGAGGTTACTGCTATCTACTGTAGGTGGCATACACGTTGTCTGGCAGGAAACGTTATAATGTGCTACTGGGCATCCCATACATCTGCCAGTGACATCATCTTGGTAGCTCAAAATTGATAACGGTGGATGAATTCACATGAATCAAGCGAAGAAACCCCACAAGCTAGGGATTTATTATCCTGGAGAGAGATGTTAAACATTTACTAGCATATCTGGACTCTTCTTTTTTGTGAAGGCGAAAGGGAAACAGTAGATATTGTGGGGGCCTGAGCAGGTATGGGCAGTGAAGCTGGACACTGCTTCATCTGAGAGAACAACACACTGCATCAGCCAAGGAAGGAGGCCAGCGACCCTCACCCCACATCCAGCTCTGCTAATGATTCAGAACAGCAGTGTCACCTTAAAACTGGATTTAGTGTTTTCTTTCTTCGTTTAAAATTTGGTCTTAGTTGAGGTACTGGGGATTGAACTCAGGGCCTTGCACAACAGCAGGGGTGATAGGTGCAGGCAGCCTACGGGCGTCTAGAACACTCTGGATTCTCAGTGTTGGGATTTTTGTTTCTGTTCTCACTGTACACAGCAGGCTCTGTGCTGGCCTGTTACTGCCTGGCAGGAGTTAGAGTCCAAGGGTAACCAGAAAGTCACATGTTCAGAAGCAAAATGTGTTCTAGTCAACACCCATTGCTTGATACATCCACCCCCACCCACCCCCGCCCATTGAAAGTCTGTTACTTTGGTTTTCTAGGTAACTATATAGTTAGCCCTTTTCTTTTAAATAGAGATTTCCTAGGGAAGACTATAAAGACTAAACCAAACCTTTTAGTGAAGTTATATTTGAAGCTGTCTGGCTTAGAATGTGGCACCAGGCAATGAGAACACTAACTTTCACAGGGAGGAATAGGTTTAGGAGGCTGATGCAGAATGAACATGTTAAAATGAAGGTGGAGCTGGAAGGTGGCAAAAGGACCTTTCCCCTTCAGGTGGTGTTGGCAGGGAGTAGAGCTGGTCAAAGGGCAGTTTTTCTGGGTACTTTGGTCTCCTGTCCCAGTCTCTGCCCCTATTAACTGAATTCCTTCACTTCCCACCCATCCTTGGCACATAGTCCATGAGGTGTAGGCTCGGGAATGTTCAGCCTCTTGACATTGTGACTCCATCCCCTACAAAGTTCACCCTAGAGAATCATGCCTTTCAAGTACACACACACACAAACACACACAAATTACAATAGATCTGCACTTCTGGGGTCAGCTTCTCTGCTTCCTGCTTCTTCTCTCCAACTTCCCCCTCCACTTCCTGGGCCCCAACCTGCGCACAAGAAGGCAGGGTCTCCTATAGGCCCCGTGGCATATCTGCCAGGGGTCCTGTGTCTATCATCTCCCCAAAGCGACTGAAAGGCTTGTCTGAAAGTGGGCCGGTCTCCACCATTTCAACCTCCGTCAAAGGGAAATAATGTGATACAATCGTCTCTTTTGCTAGGAGCTGGTAGCCCTTGGCTTTTTAGTTGGGTGAAACTGCAGTGGAGTGGAGGGACTTCTAAGCAGTCTCCTCCAGGGGTTGCTCTACAGGCCTCTTGAAAGCAGACCGGATTCCCTTCAAGCCCAGATGGCTCATCTCCATGATATTGAGGAAGAGGGACACAAAAGCGACTGACAACATGAACAGGATGAAGATGGTTTTCTCAGTTGGCCGGGACACAAAGCAGTCCACCACATTGGGGCACGGCCACTGGCTACATTGATAGAGGGGCAGGATGCGGAAACCATAGAGGAAGTAATGGCCCACAATGAAGCCCACCTCAAAGAGGGTCTTGAAGATGATGTGGCAGACATAGTTCTTTAGCACTCTGCCCTCCAGCCGGAACTTCTTGGTGTCTTTGCTGCTGCTGCTGCTCTTGCTGCTGCTGTCTTGGTTTTGGACCATTGGTAACTTCTCATCTCCATTGTTGCATTGTTGCTCATACGGCTTCTCAGCTTCCTTCCCCTTCTCTTTCTCCTCTGTGGGGTCATTATATATGTAGTGTCCTAAATAAATTAGTGACGGAGCTGAGACGAAGATGATCTGCAGGACCCAGAAGCGGATGTGGGAGATGGGGAAGGCCTCATCGTAGCAGACATTCTCACAGCCTGGCTGCTGGGTGTTGCAAACAAAATCAGATTGCTCATCGCCCCACACAAACTGGGCTGCAGTGCCAAGGATGAGGATGCGGAAGATGAAAAGTACTGTGAGCCAAAGCTTGCCAATGTTGGTGGCGTATTTATTGATCTTCTCCAAAGTGTCTCTCAGGAAATTCCAATCAACCATTGCTTACCACCTAGGAAGCAGAGGAAAAACTTAATTGGCCTATGGTGCAAGCCACAGACACGTACAGACATAGACAGACAGACAGACAGACAGACAGACAGAAATAAACACACACACAAAACCTAATTGGCCACAGTGCAACCCACAGACATAGATAGACAGACATAGACAGACAGACAGACAGACACACACACACACACACACACACACACACACACATACACACACAAACAATTGGTTCTGTTCCTCTAGAGAGCTTTGTCTAACTCAAGGCTGAATAACAAGACATTCCTACCACTTAGTTAAGCTCCAAATGTTTCAGAGCTCTGTGCCAAGAACAATGTCAAAAGTAATATTACCTCTTTAAGCAATTCTGAGACAGGGTCTCTGCCCAGGCTGGCCTTGAGCTTCCTATGTAGCTGAGGTTGGATATACACGTCTTCAAATAGCTACTTGAGAAATAAGTGTAGTCACTAGTAAGAAATGAAGGAGGGGTGACTAAAGTAAAACAAGGGAGTGAGTGGATAAAGAGCTGTTGCCGTGGAGATGAGAATGGGGAAAGATAAGAAGGAAAGATGGTGGGAATAAGGCTCTCCGTGTCCACATTCCGAGATTCCCAAGGGAAACTGCCTGAATATAGAAGTTAGAAGGAATGAGCCCCAGCTGCTCAGCCGTGCTCCCATGTTGGGTATATCTGGCCCTCGGGGGACTGGCGGTGTCTGTGCAATGTCCCCACTCACGCACCAGAAAGAAGACTCCAAGTCCAGGGTTCCCAGTGCAATGGTCTTTTCTTTTTTGCCTTGAAAAGATTGCTGAGGCATGAGATACTTCCGTTCTCCCTTGGCATCTTTGCACCGTGCCCAAGAAACATATCACATTCAGGAAGGCTGGGCCAGCAATGGCAGGGAAACAGGAACTGTCCCCACGGATGTCCTCCCCAGGGGAGACAGCCAGGGACTGGGAACAAATACTCTGTGAAAAGGAAAGCCAGATTGTGCTGAGACTCCAGGTTGAGGAGGCAGCCCTTCCCAGCATTCAGCACGGCCCTCTGCAGTGAAGTCCAGGAACAGAATGTTATTCTTAATATGTGAGCTTTTCCTTCCCTACCCCCACCCTCTACACATGCTCCCTAATTTCTGGTCTACAGAACACATTCCAATGCTTTCTCTCCATAGGCTCCTCAACAAGGAAAGTGTCCATTTCCCTCTTTTTATTAATTTATGTATTTATTCATAAATACATATTACATCCAGGTCATAGCCCCTCCCTCACTCCTCCCAGACCCATCCTGCCACCCCCAGACCCACTCCAATTCCTCAGAAAAGGGAAGCCTCCTATCCATCCCCTCGCTTCCTCCCCCCAGCTCATCAAGTTTATTTAGGACTGAGTTTATCTTCTTTTGTGGCCAGGCAAGGCAGTCCTGTTAATGGGAAGTGATCAAAAGGCAGACAACAGAGTCCTTGTCAAAGACAGGCCCCACTCCCTTTACTAGTGGACCCACATGAAGCCTGGGCTTTCCATCAGCTTCATCTGTGTAGAGGACCTAGGTCTAGTCCATGCATAGTCCTTGGTTGGTGCTTCAGATTCCACAGGCCCCTCTGTGTCCTGGTTAGTTGGATCTGTTGGTCTTTTGTGGAGGTTTTGTAACCTCTAGGTCCTTTTTCCCTTCCCCTCCACTTTTCCACTAGACTTCTTATGCTTTGTCCAATGTTTGATTGAGTCTCAGCATCTGTTTTTAACCACTGCCAGGTGGAACTTGTCAAAGGACAACTCTGACAGGCTCCTGTCTGCAAGCATAGTGGAATATAGTAATGTCAGGGGTTGGCTTTCTTCCATGAGGTGGGTCTTGGGTTGGGCCAGGCATTGGCTGGACATTCTCTCAATCTCTGCCCTGTCTGTTCTATCTTTATCCCTGCAGGTCTTGTAGGCAGGGTCATCTTTTGTGGGTGAGTTGGTGTTCTCCTTCCTCCACTAGGAGTCTTGTCTAGTGAGAGGGTGTCCTCTTCAGTTTCCATGGCCCCTGATACTAGGAGTCTCAGTTTCAGTCCCCTCATATCCTCCCAGAGGCGTACTTAGACTTAGGTCTCCGGCTTGTCACAGAGATGCTCCCACCTCAAGACCCAGCTTTACCACTTCTGGGCATACACCCAAAAGATGCTCCTCCATACAACAAGGGCATTTGCTCAACTATGTTCATAGCAGCTTTATGTGAAATAGCCAGAAAAACCTAGATGTCCCTCAGTCAAAGAACGGATAAACAAACAGTGGTACATTTACACAACAGAATACTACACAGCCATTAAAAACAAGGAGATCATGAAGTTTTCAGAGAAATGAACTAGAAAAGATCATCCTGAGTAACTCAGACCCAGAAAGACACAGATGGTAAGTACTCAATTCTAAGCAGATTTTAGCCATTTAGAAAAAAAGCGTCCATTTCCCTCTTGAATAATCTCCACAAGCCCAGCTATAGCCCAGTGATCAGCTTGTTGTCCCCGCTCATGCACCAAATCAAGTGTCACCCATTTCTTCTCCTTCCTTTCTACACTGTCTTCGGTCCCTCTCTAAGTCACAAGGTCTTTCCAATGAGGCCTTGACCATGAGCGTCTCGGACACTTTGATTCTGAAGTCCAAGAGCACGTCCTAGCCAACCACTGCGTCCTTATCTTTCTGGAACAGAAAACAACGCTGTTTTACAGCACCGAAGCTAATGTCAGCAAGGGCAACAAGACCAGAAGCTTGGTGTGGATGAGCGGGAGCCTAGACGCACCGCTAGCTTATTCAGTGGCTACAGGGGAGACATGGCTCAGTTGTCTTGCAAGCTTGAAGACCTGAGTTCAGACTCCCAGAAGGCATGTGAAAGTATGGTAAATATGGCATGGTGGCAGAAGCTTCTAATGCCAGCAAGGGAAAGGCAGCGACAGGCACATCTCTGGAGCTTCCTAACCAGCTTGGCAAAATTCCACACCAGTGAGAGACCTTGTATCCAAAAAAAAAAAAAAAAAAAAAAAAAAAAAAGGTAGAGGATGCCTGAGAAAGGACACCCAATGATGTCCCCTGACCTCCATGTGCAAACACACACACACACACACACACACACACACACACACACACACGTATGTACATACACACAGAACACTGCTATTAACATTCTTGCACAAATCTTTTTGAGCATGTATTTTCATTATTTATGAGAAAATATAAATATTTAAGAGTTAAGCCGTGGGGTTATAAAACAGGTACAGGGGTGGGTTTGTTCTGTGGTTTTGTTTGGTTTAGCATTTGCTATCTTCCAATTGCCCAGAATTTTTTGGGCTGAAGTTTCCACCAATGAGTAGTGAGTCCCAGTTGCCCCTTGTCTTTGCCAGCACAGAGCACTGCTGGTACTTTCTGATTTAGCCATTCTGGTGGCACACTGCTATTTTAATTTGAATGTTCCTAGTTATGACAGTGAGCACATTTTGTGTGCCTATTAACCATTCCTGTATTATTTTTTCTTTTCTTTTTTTTTTTTTGTTTTTTGAGGCAGGGTTTCTCTGTGTAGCCTTTGCTTTCCTGGCCTTGCTTTGTAGACTAGGCTCGCCTCCAACTCACAGAGATCCACCTGCCTCTGCCATCGAGAGTGCTGGGACTACAGGTGTGTGCCACTGCACTGGGTTCCTGTTATTGTTTTGTGTGTGTGTATGTGTGTCTAGTGTCTGTTGAAATTTTTGTACCTCTATTTGTTCAATGGTCTTTTTGTGATTTCCAGGATATAGATATATGTTCATACATATATATTCATACATATATGTATGTATGTATATATGAAAAGACTTTTGGTAAGATACATATTTTTGCAAATACTTTTCCTCAATGAATATGTGGCTATATTTTCTCCAGAGACCCAGTGCATTTAGGAATTGACTGACTGGAGTGACCCAGCAATGAAGAAGTACAGACAGACATACAGAAAGCTGGAATGAATTGGCTGTGCACTCTGATGGAGAAAAGCCTAAAAATTCAGTGCATTTATTGTATACGTCGAGAGGGGGAGGATGCCTTGTAAACAGCTCAACAGGGAAGGCAGGTTTAGGTGATCTCAGTAGGAGGTCTCTATGAGCAAGCAGGCTCCGGTTTGTCATCTGGAGGAGGAAGTTAAGTCTCTGCAAACACTAATCAAGTCTCAGTGCTGAGGGGAGATTTTGCCTTTTTTCTGTTGAAAGTGATGGCTGCTGTTATAAATATTAACAATGCAAACTGGAATGCCTCCTTTTTAAAAATCTAGTGCAAACTTCTCCTTTTGTACATAAGGAAACAGGCCCAGGGTTTCTTCCCGTGTCCATGGTGGCAAGAACACAGGACTGCAAAGCCCCAGGTGGCTGCTGTTGCTCTGATGGTGACACCTGCCTCCCTCCGGTTACCAGAGCCAGAAAGTGAGGGTAAGATTTAACCACCTAACACAAGCTCTGTACCAATGCTACAGGTGTGTGCTGACAAGGATGAAGGGACAGGACTTGAGCCGGAAGAAGAGACTGTAGATTTCTTACAAGGATCAGGGAACTAGCAGGGTCTCCGTGTCTCTTAGAGGCTTTGGCAGAGTGGGTGGCTGACTACTGCATCCTAAACCATCCACGCTCTACTCTAGGCTCCTCAGGTGCACTCTACTTCTGCTCCTGTGTGGATATTCTCCACACAGTATGAACTCTAAGCCAACTCTACTGCTGTCCTTCACCTCCGATCCCAATGGCAGCTGATTACATGAGAATCTTCTGGAAAAACCCATGCGTGACCTCAGCACTACTGAGACTTACAGCTGTGAGAACAAGAAGCACCATCAGTTGGCCTGCCTACAACAGTTGGGAAGAGAAACTAGATTAAATATTTAAAAGAAAAACATCAATTTGAGGGTTCTGAGAGCCACTGAGGTACAAAGGACTTAAAGATTGTTGACAAGAGAGAAAATGGCTCCTCTCCTAGAAACACTTGTCACTTACACCTAAGGCTATGAGTCTGAGCACAGCTAGTCACAGCCCAGACATCAGGAAAGCAAGACATGTGTTAGAGTTCACCAAGGAGAAGGAATTTTACTAACCTTAGTTTAGGTTTATTTATAACCTACGGAAGGTATAACAGTCAGGGCTCTCTAAAAAGACCAGAACCGATCGAGTGAACATACATATACATATACACATACACATACATATAAAGTGCACATATAATTCATTGATTATTAGAGTGGCTTACAGGATGTGGCCCGGCTATTCGAACAATGGCTGTCAAGAATCTGGTCGTTGTTCAGTCTACAAAAGCTAGATGTCTCTGCCAGTCTTCTCTCTAGGTTAGAATCCTATAGAAGCTTCTTTCCTCTGGGTCTTTTTATATGTGCTGCCCCAGAGGGTGTATCCCAGATTTAGGGTGAGTCTTCCTACCTCCTAGGATTAAATCAAGAAAATCTCTCACAGGCGTGCCCAGGTTTCTTAAGTCTTAGTTGATTACAGATGTAATCAATTTGACAGCCATGGTTATCCAGACAGAAGGCTGCCCTTTGTAGCAACTGAGACCTGGGAATATACAGTCCACCCATCAAAAAGAAACATGGTCTGTGAGATGGCCCAGTGGAAAGGCTCTTCCGGAGAAACCTGACAATATGAGTTCATCCTTGGGATCCCTGCTGTAGTGAGCAAAAACTTATTTTTTTTTGTTTGTTTTTTCTTTTTTTAAAAGGCATGGGCCACCTACTGTTTTTTTTTTTTTTTTACTATTATGTATATAGGGCTCTGCCTGCATGGACATCCACAGGCAGAGGAGGACATCAGATCATATTATAGATGGTTGTGAGCCACCATGTGGTTGCTGGGAATTGAACTCATGACCTCTGGAAGAGCAGACAGTGTTCTTAACCGCTGAGCCATCTCTACAGCCCCCACAAAAACTTATTTTGACAAATTGTTCTGTGATCTTTACATGTGCATTGTGCCATGTCCATAACCATGCAGAAAATACATAATGCATTAATCAATTAAATTAAATATAAATCTCAGCTTCTAACAAATTCAATCACAGAGTGAATGAAGATAATTTGACAGCACCAAATATTCAAGTGTGAATCAAACCACACCCATCTTGTGTTTCACCCAAATGCAAGTGTGTGTTTAGGTAAGACTTGGGTATAGTTCGACTGGGAAATTGAGGTCAGCCTGGTGTGTAAACAGGCCACTCAGCACTTTCAATTGTTGTTTTCTGAGATAGTTGCTGGTGTGATCATTGTATCATGAGTTACTTTGTGTTGATGAGCCCACGACTTATCCAAACATGTCATGGAGCCCTGTAGTTATGAGGAGGCTTGCGAAAGCAGCTAACAGTAAAAGGTGTCTGAATAACAATGACCAATAATAAACTCAACATAAAAAATATAATGAGTAGTATTCCTTGTGGCTGAGATGTGTTTCTTGTATGCAGAAGAATGTTGGGTCTTGCTTATGCATCCATTGGATTAGTCTGTGTCTTTTTATTGGGGAATTGAGACCATTAATGTTGAGAGATATTAGTGACCAGTGACTGTTAAGTCCCTTGATTTTGATGTTGGTTGCAGTAGAGTACTTGTGTGGTTATGTTTTTTGTGACAGTATAGTTATCTAATTCCCATATAGTTTCAGTTGTCACTTTGGTTTGGAGTTTTCCTTCTATTAACTTCTGTAAGGCCGGATTAGTGGTTAGGAACTGTTTGAATTTGTTTTTATCATGGAAAATCTTGTTTTCTCCATCAATCATTATTGAAAGTTTTGCTGGGTAGAGTAGTCTTGCCTGGAACCTGTGGTAGGCAGATCTGGGCCCAGGGGTTCTGCTCAAACTATGCAAGGACAATACGTGCAGTCAGCATCAAACCCCTACCCAGATCTAGCCAAGGGACAGAACATTCTCCACAGTTAAGTGGAGAATAGGAACTGACTTTCACATGACCTCTGGTACCCTATATTTGGCCGTGTCCCCTTGATGAGGAGGCCCGATGGTACTCAGAGGAAGGATAGCAGACTACCAAGAAGAGACTTGATACCCTAGCATCATATTCAGGGGGAGGAGGTCCCCCTCAGTCACAGTCATAGGGAAAGGGAATGGGGTGAAAGTGGGAGGGAGGGAGGAATGGGAGGATGCACGGGATGGGATAACAATTGAGATGTAATATGAATGATCTTATTTTTCAAAAAAAAAAAAATGACTCTGAGGTAGTTCTGGCAGTGCTGGCCACATGACTGTGTCACATGACTCTGCTGCAGTCATAGCTCCTAAGAACATGCCACTGTGCACTTTGCACACCACCACAGCACACAAAGCCAAGAAGCATTGCCAGAACACTTTGGTTCACACTAGAAACTACAATGTCTTCTTGACTACAGTATTCTACACTGCACTCTTCTCTTGGCCACATTTGGTGGTGCACACTCAAGAGGCAGAGGCAGGTGGTGTCTGTGAGTTCTAGGCCAACTTGGTCTACAGAGGGAGACCTACACACACACACATACACACACACACACACACACACACACACACACACACACACACACACACTTTTATGAAAAAAAATAACAGTTCAGCTGGGCAGTGGTGCACACCCTTAATCCCAGCACCCAGGTGACGTAAGTAGGCGGATATCTGTGAGTTCAAGGCCAGCCTAGTATAAAAAGTGAGTTCTAGGACAGCCAGCGCTACACAAAGAAAAGCTGTCGCAGAAAAACAAACAAACTCACAAAACAAAACAAAAAACTCTCAAAAAAAATGAAAAGAAAACCAAACAAACAAAAAGCAGCTTACCTATAGAATACATTTGTAATTTTTCCTGGTATCATCCTCTAGCATATAGTGATCAAATTGGTATCTTGGACTACATTTTATTAGAATATTTGATTTTTAAGGTTGCTATTTGAGTTGGTAGCTTGAGTTCCATTTAAAAATTAATCATTTAATAGATTTTTTTTTTTTTGGGCTTAGGGTTAGGACAGATTTCCAACTGTCTGAAATGGCCATAAACATACTTCTGCTATCTTGTACTATACATTTCTATAAAGCAACATTGTTAGCATTGACAAATATAAAATTTAAACATACATTGTCTCTGAAAAACATCGAACAGGCTCTATTTCGTGTGATACCAAATAGTCAATCAAGCTTTAGTTCCCTTTGGGGGATGGGGCAGGAGTTGAGACAATGTCTCATGTAGCCCAGGCTGCCTTCACACTCACTCTGTAGTTGAGGGTGGCCTTGAACTCCTGATCTTCTTGACTCTACCCCCTAAGTACTGGCCTTGCCACCACATGTGGCTCAAGATTTAAATTCTTTTATACAAATAAATAGGCATGTCCAGCTCTTTTTTTTTTTTTTTTTTTGCTGATTTCCTTTCATCTTTAATAAATGATAAAATGCCATGTATATCAAAGAATTGTTTGAAAAGAAATCTCGTTATGATTTAATGGTAAATATAAATCTATCTATATGCCCACATACCTGGAGTCATGAACACTTTCAGAAGCCCTACTTGAGATGTTCAATCCTGGAGACACCAAATGTTGATCTCTTTCATGGGTTTATTTATACATTTTGTTGTCTAACTCTATAAGATGTTCAAGCCACTGCTCAGTGGTGCTGTGTGAGACAAATTGTATTTATTCTTTCCTAATAACAAGCAGTCCTTGAGTACCCAGTACTGTCAAATTGAGGCACCATGGCCCCGGGAGGTAAGAAGCTTAGAGACTGGCTCCCAGCCTTCACTAGTCTCCCACTCTAGATAGCACATTGCACTTATTAGCTGAGGGAAGGGAAGAAGTTCTCAAACGAGGGAAGAGGGTTGAGAAAAAATGGAGGAAACAGTAGATACCGAGGAAGGGAGCTAAAGGGCCATTTGTAGCATCCCAGGATGTTTCTTAAATGTCTACTTGACTTATGGTAATAAATGAATGCTCCCAACCAGGGGATTTCTGAATCGCTACTTTTACCCTAGAAATTTGACCAGGATATGAGTACAAGAAAGCTGGAGTCAGTAACTGCCACCAGAAGTTGCTCAAACACGGATGCATTTGTGTGTGAGTTACCTCTGCCTAACTGTGCAGGCTGGAATTTTTATTGATCAATTAATTTGACCCTTCGCGTTTTATTGTCAAAACTTTCTTACCCTACTTAATTAGGACCAGCAAAATTTTATTTTAACTAACATGCCTTCAAGGAACTTACATTTTATTGAAGGTACCCGTCGAGTTAGCCAAAAATCTTCATATAATTGAATGAAATCCTTAAAAACAGGTATGGACAGAATGAGCCACCCCAAAAACCAAGAGGCCATCTGTTCCTTTTTTCTTCTATATTTTTTTCCAGAAAACCAGAATGATCACACTGATGGCAAATACCCAAACAAGTCTGCCAAGGATAAAGTAGTACAGATATTTGCTAGACCAGTAAGTGACTAACTATATTAAGACACATGCATCAGCCACCTTCCCCTACTGTGGCACTAGTTTCTCTCATTGATTATACTCAGCGTTATATTACAGTATTGTACTTATCACTTCATTGTTCTTGAGTTAAAGTCAAGGCCAGACAAACTCATTTTCTTATTATTATCTTATTATCTTAAACTAAGTTAATTATCTCATAAATAGGCATAAACAGGCACTCCACTTGATTATGCCGGTGGGGAAAAAAGACCAGTTAGTTTAGGGACATTATGAAAATCTTTAAACTAAAACTAACACAAAGGAGGAAAAAGATCCCTTTGGGACCAAAGCTATTCTGTTCCTGAGAATCAAAGAACCAGCAGCTTGGAGAATCACAATGGTAGAAATGTAACATTAAAAGGCAGCTGGAGAGGACTCGGAAGAACAGATCAGGTTGATCTCTGTGATGGTAAATCTGCGTCATCTTTACTGGGCTGATGGATGCCCTGATTACTCATCAAATGTGCCTGGGTGTGTCTAGGAAGGTTTTCGAGAAGAGATTAGCATTTGAGTCAATAGCCTGGGTAAAGAAGGTCTGCTGTTCCCAGTGGGGGTGGACATCATGGAATCCACTGAGGCCTGAGAAGAAGGAAGGAAGGAAGGAAGGAAGAAAGGAAGGAAGGAGAGAGAGGTGAATTCTTTCCCTCCCTTACACTCGGACATGCATCTTCTCAGGTCAGTCTAGCAGGCCCTGCAGCTATAACCCACCCCATTCTACCCAACCCCATCACCCCAACCCTGTGCCAGTCCCTCAGCCAGCTCTAGGAGTTACACCATCAGCTCCTGTCCCACCTGACAAGCTGAGATGCTAAGTCAAAAGGGGCTCCATGTCATAAGGACAAATGGTACCTGTAATTCCAACTGACATACCAAAAAGGGCCCTCAGGCCTGTTCCTCCAGGTAATGCCTTATGACCCTTGGATGATAAATTTCATTTTACATTTTTTTCCAAAAGCGCTTTAATTCTATCAAACTTACAATTTTGGTGGCACAATACAATCCCTTATATAGTGAACAGAGGTCATAACATCAAAGACATGACTACTGCACAAAGACAAGAGGGAAATGTTGGGGACAAGCAAAAGAAACTTATTCTGAGTACTACCATTTCATTTTCAGACTCCATTTAATCACAGGAAGGAACTAAGTTCAAGATCCTAGGCCCTATGGGAGCTGGGGACTTTCTAGAATCTGAAAAGCTTCTGTTGTAAGAAGACAGTTGTCTGAATCCAAATATCTCAGAAACAACTTGTAAGGAGACAGTTGTCTGAGTCCAGCCATCCCAAGGATAACTTCTTCATCTTGCTGGCAGGGCTAACTAAGGCATGTTCCCAGGCCCAGGGGCCTACTCCTATCCTCATGGATGGAAATCCCTTGTTCAACCCCTTACATCAAAATATGATTGGACAATGCTGCACTCCACCCTGTAACTACTTCCAGCTTACATTAGGACATTGTTATTGTGGCCCAGGAAGGCTAGTCAAAGTCTGGGTAATGGGCACTTATCAGAAATATCTAATTAGCCAATCTAGTTGAAAGACATGGAGCAATCATATCAGCTGGACTTGTTGACATCAACTTTCAGGAAGTCCAGAGCTCAGCAGCTTGTAGTCCTCAGGTGATCCCTGGATTGAGTCTGTCAGCCAAGTGAAAATCTGCTGAGACAAAGATAAACTAGGGACAAAATTAAAATTTCCTAAGTAATTGGGGAAGGTAAAGCATCAGAAGACCAGGGGGAAATTTCCATTTTCAAGAGCAGGTAGTTATCCTTTTGTGGAGTTCATTTGACCTGTGGCGGGTGGATCCAAGTTACTCTCTAAAGCTTATAAGAACTTTTTAAGTTTATAAAAAGTGATAAATTTTAGACATGTTATTACTACCATTGTTTGTAATCTGTATTGGAATCCTTATTGTAGAGAAGGCAATAGACTTATGTCTTTGTGTCATAGTATAAGCTTAGGAAACAATTTAAAATCTTCAGCCTGTGACAATAAAGTGGATTGTGTAGTGGAAGGCTTTACCAGAGTGAGACTAATAATTTATCAGTGCTACCTTAATTATGTCAAAGCTCTAACCAGTCTTACTACAACATTGGATAGCACTAGGAAGAAATTTGAAGCATTTTTCATTCCTTCTATCTACCTTAAAATATTTTATTTTTATTAATTAATTTACTTATTCACTTTACATCCTGGTTGTAGCCCCCTCTCTTTCCCCATCCCAGTCCTACCCTTCCTCCTCATTCCCCTCCCCTATTCCTTGGAGAAGTGGAGCCCCTCAACCCATGTACCTAACTTATCAAGTTGCATCAGGACTGAGTTCATCCTCTTCCCTTGTAGCCTAGCAAGGTAGTCCCACCAGGGGGAAGTGACCAAAAAGCAGACAAGAGAGTCCATGTTAGAACAGCACCCCCACTCCCCACATTCACCGAGAAGACACCTCAGTCCTGAAGGTCTATGCTCCAAATAGAAGGGAACCTGCATTTGTAAAAGAAACATTAAAGCTTAAGTCATACATTGATTCCCCACACATTAATAGTATGAGACTTTCAACATCCAATTCTCACCAATGAACAGATCACCAAAACAGAAACTAAGTAGAGAAATGATGAAACTAACATAGGTTATGAATCTAATGGACCTAATAAATGTCTACAGACTTTTCACCCAAACACAAAAGAATATGCTTTCTTCTCAGCACCACAGGAATCCTTCTCCAAAAATCAACCACATCGTCAGTCACAAAGCAAACCCCAACCAATACAAAACAATTGAATTAACCTATTGGCCTTCATCAGATGATTATGGATTAAAGCTAGACCTCAACAACAACAGAAATAGTAAAAAGCCTACAGCTCATGGAAACTGAACAACTCCCTCCTAAGTGACACTGGGACAGGGAAGAAATAAGGAAGAAATTAAAGACTTCTTAAAATTCAGTGAAAATGAAGGCACAGCATACCCAAGCTTATGGGACACCATAAAAGCAATGCTAAGTGGGAAGTTCATAGCACTAAGTGCCTTGATAAAGAAATAGGAACTATCCCATAATAGCAATGGAGCAGCTCACCTGAAAGCTTTAGAAAAAAAGAAGAAGCTGACACACCCAAGAGGCATAGAAGGCAGGAAATAATCAAACTCATGGTTGAAATCAATAAATTAGAAACAAAGAGAACAAAACAAAGAATCAATGAAACAAAGAGCTGGCTCTGTGAGAGAATAAAAAAGATAGACACACCCTTAGCCAAACTAACTAAAAGGTAGAGAGACAGTACAAAATTAACAAAATCGTTTTCTTATTACCATTGAAGTTTTTATGTCTTCAAGCCTTCATAACTTGCGTATTCCAACCTTAACACATCTTCTTAGACACTCAAACATTTAAGCTTTCATATCCTCAGATCTTAGATAAATTTTACATTTTTTCCTATCTAATTATTCACCATGAGGTGCAGGTGGCTGATTACTGGGAGCAGTCACTATAAAGTGAGTTCCTTTAAATAAAGAAAATAGAAGTTACTTCTTTCATTCGTCTAGTCTTCAAACCCATCAGAGACCTGAGGAGGATAAATTACAGCAGGAAGTATAATCCAAAAGTTCTATGTAACAATTAAAATGACAGAGACCTACCAGACTACACAGACAGCCATCCTATTAGACATCCTGTGGTGTCAATGACTCATTGGGGCACAGGTCTGAAGACTTTTGGCAGTTGGGCCCTGCCAGACTTTTCTGTGAAGCAGGAGCTTGGGGAGGCTGTCCTGTCTTTGTCTGGGCAAAGTAAAGCAGTCAGTTTTCCAGTGTCCTTCCTGTCCACAGTTTGGTCAGGGGGCAAGGCATTGGGGCAGACTTACCCAGTGGCCAGCATTACCACAATGCAGGTAGAATCATTGGTACCCCATCTATCTTCTTTGGAGACCTTGGGGTCACCACTAGGAGCTGGGGTCTCTGTCGTAGTAAGCTTTTTCATTAAATATTTAAATGCCATGCTCAGCAGACCTCTGAATTGCCTGTGGTCTGTCTATCTATCTATCTAAAGTATATTTGGATAGACAAACTTTGCTTGTTTTATAGTTACCCCTCCTGGGTAACTGGAGAACCTTGAGAACATACACAGGAGGCTAACTGTGGCTTACTCCTGTTAGGTCTGAGCTTTAAAAACTATGACTTAGAATGCAATCTCTTTCAGTATCAAGATAAGATTTCCTAATATAGAGACTGGGCAGCTTCTTGATCCTTGCTTGGATTATCACTATAAAACATCACAGTTCCTTGTATGACTCAGTTTATAAAAAATAGCTCTAGCTTACTAATGCTACCAAAAGCAAGGAGGTTGAGTATATTTCTTTGAATCTGTCTCTGTTAGCTTGATTAGACCTTATGAGGCAGTGACTCTCATTTTCTTTAATGTTGTAGCCCTTTAATATAGTTTTTTTAAAAAAATGTTGTAGAGGCATCAATCATAAACATCTGATTTTCAGCCAATCTTAGGCTACTCCTGTAAAAAGGTCTTTTGACCCACAAAGGATGAGACACATAGGCTGAGAAACTTTTCCAAAGTCTTTGTCAGACTGCCCAGGGTCATTGTCTTATTGCATCGTATGGTAGGAATTCTTAGTCTCTGGTGCTTAGCTTGTAGTCCTAATTTTTAGTTTTTTATTTTATCTATTCATTAAGGTCATATATTAACAAAGATATTATAATAAAATACCTATAAACTTTAAAACGTCCTATAGCCTTATTAATTGAAATAGTTTTAAAAGCTACTTTTTACGATATCAAAATAAGGTGCCCTTTTAAAGAGTGAAGTCATAGAGCATAACCGTAATTTTTAGAAGACAAAACCATATTTAACAGTGTATTCAGTGTCTTTAAAACCAATATCAAGTGCATTGTTTTGATGTTATAAAGTTTGGCTGCCAGCAAGAAAAGTTCTTGTATATGAATGCATGTAGGTACAGCTTTAATACCTCATTAATCAAACATAGTTTTAAATCTTTTTTTTTTTTTTTGAGACAGGGTTTCTCTGTGTAACTTTGGCTGTCCTGGACTTACTTTGTAGACCAAGATGGCCTCAAACTCAGAGATCCGCCTGCCACTGACTCCTGAGTGCTGGGATTAAAGGCGTGCGCCACTACTGTCTGGCTAAATCTTTTTAAAAAAATAAACCTGGTTTTAACAAGAAGGACAAAATTATGTAAAATCTTATTCCAATTAAAAAGTATCTTTGGAGACCTGTTTCTTTGCTTGGCTTATGCTATTTGTTACTGCCCAGAATAGCTTAAACCCTGAATTATTAGTTTAAGCTAATTTTTTTGTTACAGATGTTACAGATTTTTTACTATATCTAGTAATTTATATGCTAATAATTATAACCAAGATATACAGAATATAGTAAATGTATATTTAAGACCAGTCAAAAATAAACTGTAGTGGCCATACATATTTAAAGCAGACAGACAAAACTTTCCTGATTTCCTCCAGCTGTAATTTCAAGGGAGAAGCACCATGCTGCCTGCTGACTGCAGTTCTCATGGGCATGGCAGTTTGTAGCAGGACACACAATCAGCTTTCTTGCCGGAGGAGCTGAGAAGCTGCTGATGCTCCTTTAAGAGACACTTGCACAGATCAGGGAGCCCCAGGCTTGCTTCAGCTCAATCCAGGGAGGAGGCGGGGCTCTTCCAGCAGTGACAGCGCTCCAAGAGCCCCAGCAGCAGTTTATCAGTTTTTGTTCTGAATCAGCCTCTTTTTTTCTTCTGAAAAATCCTTGAAATGAGTTAAAGCTAAGTCAAGGGGTGAATGGCCAGCAGATGAAATTTGGCCCTTTCCTCCAAATACGAAACACAGATCAACAATCAAGCAATTAAACAAAACTATAGATACAAATTGACAGGCACTGACAGACTGAAGCACCAAGGACAACCAATAGAGTTGGGGAGCAAAGGGGGAAGAACCAGATGTCCCCCACAAGGGACTCAGATTGTCCTGCACAAGGGACTGAGCTGTCCCACACAAGGGACCCAGATGTCCCATCAAGAGAACTCAGATGTCCTGCCGGCACAATCCAGAACCAGGACCAGACCCAGGTGTTTGCCGAGTGCAATCAGTCAGGAAGCAGGATGTCTCCTGAGCTCCTCAGACCCCTTCTCTTCTTTTGGGTCTCGGATTGGTCACACAGAACATATCAGAGTCAGACTTACTGGTGTGGATCCCTAAAATAGGTTACAGGTTTTGGACTTCAAAATGAAGTCCCCAAATAAAGATGATTACAAACTAGGGGCCTGGTAGAGTGATAGGATTCCTGGACAATGCTCCAAATGTTATGGAGTCCATTTAAATCCAACATAACTCAAACACCAGGGCAATGCAGGTGACAAAAATATTTATTGTAATCAAGCTGATACCGATCAGTCAGGACTGCAGGACACACTAAGGTGCTGAACTTTGACCGTGAAGGAACATGGTACAGCTTATTTAAAGGATGAATTCATAGAGCCAGGGTGGGCTATAACATCCATACATATTTCCTGAGAAAATGTTTCTTGTTGGCCTGAAGATTACCATTTTTGTCTAGACTGGCAGGCTTATGACTCTGGGGGTCTTCCTGTCTCTACCTCCCCAGCGTTAGGACTACATGCATGCCTCAGCAGGAGCTTTACCGACCTCTGTGTGGTGAATATTTGAACCACATGTCATAGTTACCCAAAATTCCAACTTTCTCTAGGCAAGGGACTTTCACTGTGTGTGTCCCCAGATCCTTTAGCTAGCTGTGTTGGAGGAGCTTCTGCAGAGTAGTGGTGGTGGCAGAGAAACCAGCTGTTCATCCCAGCAGCTGCTTCCCAGAACATCTGCTCATCCCAGCAACTGCTTCCCAGAACAGCTGTTCATCCCAGCAGCTTCTTCCCAGAACATCTGCTCATCCCAGCAGCTTCTTCCCAGAACAGCTGTTCATCCCAGCAACTGCTTCCCAGAACAGCTGCTCATCCCAACAGCTGCTTCCTAGAACATCTGCTCATCCCAGCAGCTCCTTCCCAGAACAGCTGTTCATCCCAGCAACTGCTTCCCAGCTGTTCATCCCAGCAGCTGCTTCCCAGAATAGCTGTTCATCCCAGCAGCTGCTTCCCAGAACATCTGTTCATCCCAGCAGCTGCTTCCAGAACAGCTGCTCATTTCAGCAGCTGCTTCTCAGAAAAATCTCATTTCATTTTTGGGGGTGGGGGAGCACAGCAGTTTTTTTCTTCTCTGATAGCTCTCCTCAAAGACTGCACTTTCCAGTTAAATCTTGTCTTTTCCCTCAGTAACCTGGAGTTTTTGGTGGACTATGAATTCCCAGACAATTTGAGAACCACTTAAAAAAAAAAACAATTCTGAACCATCTGTGCTGTGTACTGCTCTTGAGAAGATGTAGTTACAGGGGATCATGTCCTTAGATTTTGTGGCTTTGTCTGAAGGTCCAAGACTTAAAATGTTGACTTAACACTCATGACATGTTCATCAATTCAATCTGTACATTTAGTCAGGCTTTCTGTGATTTTGTCTTCTACCAGTTGCCTAAGACTGAAGGGTAGTGGTCAAGTAACTCTCTCAGAGCTACTCTATTTCTCTCATATTTATGATGGTTTCCTAATTTTATATCTTTTTTCCAGTGTAAATGATTCATACTGTGCCTTTACATCAATGAAGGTGAACATTTGCTTTTGTTTTGGTGGATATGGTTTCTTATTTTCTCTTTTGTTTATTTGGTGTGTAGACCCTGTTTCTTGATGTTTTTTTCCTTTAGACCTTTAGGAGCCACAGGGTTTCCTGTAAAGTCACAGGTGTAAGCTTTTCTATATGCCAACAGACTCAATCTGTGGTCAGAAGGAGGGGGGGCACTTCTACTCTCTCATGTTTGTTCTTCCCCCTTAATTCCTTCACTCACAGTTCCTAAGTTTATGTTCATATAATCTAGGACTTCAAACCTTTAAACAATTATGTAAGAATTAATGTATAAACTGTGTGGTGGAGGTGCACACCAAGGCAGGCAGATATCAGTGAGTTCAAGGCCATGCTAGTCTACAAAGTGAGTGCCAGGACAGCCAGGGCTACACAGAGAAGCCTTGTCCTCAAAAACCAAGATAAAAAAGAATTAACACATAAGATGTAGCTTGCAAGTATGCTCACAATGACTATATTTAATTCACTTTATGCTTGAATGTATCTAGTAGTTACCTTTGGCTTCTTGCACATTTTGCTTCTGTGAATGCTTTAATGGTTCTTTTATCTTTTGGCCTGAGTACAATAAAGAGTGTGTTTGTTTACTTATTTATTCCTTAAATTCATTTGTTTTGTTAAGTCACATGTGGGTGTGTTAATGTCATAGTGCACCTGTGGCAGTTAGAGGACAATTTGCAGGAGTCAGTTGTCTCCTTCCCCCATGTGGGGTCTGGGGATTGAGCTCAGGCCATCAAACTTGGTGGCAAATACCTTTACCCAGTGAGCCATCTCACTGGCCAGAGCGTGCTTTCTCATTGCATTGACTCCTGAGTGAAACTTTGCCTCTTTGGAGTTCCTGGCTTCTATTTTCATTCTCAGGGTCCTAGAGACATCCCATTCTTTCTTAAGATATTATCACAAAGAAGCATGGTGTCAGCAGATGTCCTGTCCTTTCCTGGTAACAGTCTTCTTATTTATAGCTTGCTCCTTCCCTGGTGTTTGGAGCAGTCTGAGGGAAATGGCCAATAAAATGTGGAAGAGGGGATGGTACAGGATGTCCAAAGTTAGGTCACAAAAGATGGTGAAGATCCTCCTTGATCTTTTGGGTCACTTGCTCAGGAGTGGGTGTGTAATCAACCACCAGGTCGTTGGGACACTCAAGTGGTCTCACGGAGAGGCCTGAGTGGAGGGGAACTGACTTGGAAGCACTGACTTACTCCTCAGGTGGCCACTTGAGTGAGTGGATCCCACTAGAACGAGTGGATCCCACTAGAGCAGTCAAGGCTTTGAAATGCCAGATGCCACCAATACTGGATTGTAACCCCATGAGACAGCTCCAGGCTGCTCCAGACCTGACCCACAGGAAGGCTGAAAGATCATAGGTACTTCCTGTTAAAGCCACTATGTTCTGGAGTGATTATTACACAGTAATACATAACTCATATATAAGTCACCACAAGTAATATTTTTACTGCCTCCTTGTGTGGAATTATCTGCAGCTCTATTATATAGTCTTGATTTTTGTTTCTTTACTACTCCCTAAAGCAAACACTAAGTGTTGTTGTTGCTACAGACATACTTAGCTGCAATGTGAACAGCCACTGTAACATAAATCTTGACATCTCAGTGGATTTATACAAGAAAGGCTTAGTTTTTGTTTGAGGCAAGTTCAGATGACGAGGGTTGATAGGCACAGAAAACTCTCTGATCTCCAGTTGCCCAAAGATGACATCTTCTCAAGATGGCTGCCAAAGTTACCCTGCTGACAGACTCTTTAATCTGGCGGCTTCCATTTTCAATATGTGGACACCAAGATTTCTCTGATGACATGCAGGAATTTATATTTACTTATGACAAAGGAAACCTGCTTGCTTTTAAACCTGAAACCCTGGGATCTTTAGGGACCATGCCCTGAGACATACCCTTAGTTAGTGCCAGCCTGCTCTGTTGCTCTGGAGAGCTCGGACAGTTACCTCAGTCCTGCCTTGGGTGGTCTGGATAGCTCACTCACTTATTCATCAAAAGTACTGAATATTCAGCGATATGTAGGATTAACTATCTGTCCCAGTAAAGTAAAACAATTTATAAAATTATATGTATTTACTTAGTGTGGGTGTATATTCTCTCTCTCTCTCTCTCTCTCTCTCTCTCTCTCTCTCTGTGTGTGTGTGTGTGTGTGTGTGTGTGTGTGTATGCATGCGTGTCTGTGTGCGTGAACACACACACACCCATGCACGCACACACACACAATATGACATGCTTGTAGAGGTCAAAGGACAACCATGCAGGTCTTGGGATCACACTCAGGCCCTCAGGCTTGGTGACAAATGCCTTTACCCACTGGACCATCTCTCCAGCCCCAATTAAACAATTTGATAAGCACAAAAACAGAATGATTCATGGATATCAGGGCTCTGCAAAAGAAGTAGCAACAAATTTTGTCTTAGAATTTGTGAAATTTCATAAACAAGGAGACACAGATCTGAAAGAACATGGCATTTATTTGTTTGGTTCTGTGAGCCAGAACTGTCTATACTGGATACTAGATGTTGGTTCCATCAGACTAAAGCAAATGCATGAAGAGAGATGTGGGAGATGAGGCTTCAAGTTGGTGCATCCATGTAAGATTGTTGCAGGAAGGCAATATGAGTGACCTGGGGGTATGTTAAATTAAAAGAAGAAAAAAGGAAGAAACTCTGGAGCAGCTTGGAAAATTGAAGGAAGGCTAAACACCACAGTCTGAAAAGAAAAGGAGAGCCAAGTATTTCCTGGAGGTCTACATGTTCAAAGCATGTGCCATCATGAATGAATTCCAACCAGTGTTCAGTTTCTGTTACTCTACACATGGAGTGAAATTCTAGAGACTGCTTATGATTGTGCCAGTGGATGTGAAAGGCTGACTTCCACCCAGGAGATCAACTAAGAATCCATCAAAGGCTGGGGAGATGGCTCAACACTTAGCAGCACTGGCTGCTCTTCCAGAGAACCTGAGTTAGTTTCTCAGCACTCACGTGGTGGCTCACAATCCTGGAGGATCTGACGAGCTCTTCTGCTCTCCTCAGGCACTGTGTACACGTGGTGCACAGACACACATGTGGGGGAAACACCCATACACACACAACAGAGGAGACAAAAGGATCTGCCAAGTCTCTCCAACTCCTGTGGATAAGTGGAGCTGTTATAAAGTGGGGATATCAGCAGGTCAAAGGAGAGATTCCCTAAGCAAGGGGCGCAAGCTGTGAAGGGCTTTGCCCTCCATGGTAGAGTGAAGAGTCACTGAAGAGTTTTGAGTGGAGGAGACATGATGACTCCTAGGCAGAAGCTTCTGACTACGTAACCTGGGCAGAAGTTCGTTTAAATTCTCACGGGCAAGCACACAGCATGTGTTATTCTTTTGCTTCTTCTTCCCATGGGCTAACCAGGTGTGCCTTGTGTTTCTCCCCGAGGCTGCTAGAGTAGGAGAGGAATGACTGACCACACCTCTGTGACTGGGAGGTCCTTCTCCTTGGGCAGGATCCTACTCTCTCTCATTTCATCTCGACGTATGCTGGATCTGTTGAGCAGGCCATTGCTGAGCTTTAGGAATTTTGTAAGCCAGCTCTTAGGTTCATTCACTATTAACAATTGAACTGTGTAAACCTAAAAGTGGAGCAGAAGGTAACATGTACTCAGAGTTTACCACTTCCTAATTTGCAACAGGTTTTTAGTACCCAAGTCAGTTTTTCTTTTTTCCCTTTTTAAAAATTTTATTATTCAGGTTATAACTCAATTGTTATCCTATCACTTATATCCTCCCTTTCCTCCCTCCCTCCCTCCCTCCTTTCACCCTATTCCCCTCCCCTAGGTCTATGACCAAGGGGGACCTCCTCCCCCACTATATGGTCATAGGCTATCAAGTCTCATCTTGGTAGCCTGCTTATTCTCTCTTTGAGTGCCATCAGACCTCCACACCAAGGGGAGGTGGTCAAATATGAGGCACCAGAGTTCATGTCAGAGTCAGTCCCTGCTCTTCACATAACTGTGGAGAATGTCCTGTCCATTGGCTAGATCAGAGTAGGGGTTCAATGTTTACTACTTGTATTGTCCTTGGATAGTGCAATAGCTTGAGCAGAGCCCCCTGGTCCCCGATCTGCCCATCATGATGTTCTTCTTGTAGGTTTCTAGCACCTTCTGTGTCCTTCTATTTCCCCATCTCCTATATTTGTCTTACCTAAAGTCCCAGTGGGATGTCCTCATATATATTCCAATCTCGTGGTAAATGAAGAGTTTCATGGGACATGCATTTTAGGCTAGTGCTCTATTATAAGTGAGTATATACCATGTGAGTCTTTCTGCTTCTGGGTTAACTCGCTCAGTATGACCATTTCTAGTTCCACCCATTTGTCCTTGTTTTTAATAGCTGAGTAATATTCTATAGGGAAATCTATATGGTGCTATCTCAGAAAACTGGGAATAGGGCTTCCCAAGACCCAGCTATCTCACTCCTTAGAATATACCTGGAAGATGCTCCTCCACACAACAAGGACATATGCTCAACCATGTTCACAGTAGCCTTATTCATAATAGCCAGAACCTGGAAGCAGCCTAAATGTCCCTAAGTTGAAGAATGAATAAAGGAACTGTGGCAAATTTACACTATGGAGTCAGTTTTTCATCACTGTAACAAAATACTGGTCACAGGCTATCAGTAAATAAATGCATTGCTATTTGGCTCCCAGTTTGGGAGACGCAATGGCATAGCACTTGCATCAGCTCGTATCTGGTATGAGGACATAGCCCAGAGGACTCTGGGGTAGATGGCAGACAGCAAATGCGTGTGTTGGAGTGAGCAGCTATGTCTCAAAGCCAGGAAATAGAGATATCTAGGAGGGGCCCTGGGACTTCAGTCTCTGTGAAGATCTACCAGGATGTCACCTGAGAACCATGAAGGGGTTAAATGAGAGACACCATGTGAGAATAATGGCCTCATGCCACCAGGGACCTAAGGACCTCCTACTAGACCCCACCTCTTAAAGGTTCCACCAGCTGCTAATGCCATCACCTTCTGGACCAGGCCTCCCATCACCTGAACTGTTCGGTACATTCACATCATAGCATGGAGGTTACTGCTATCTACTGTCTGGCAGGAAACGTTATAATGTGCTACTGGGCATCCCATACATCTGCCAGTGACATCGTCTTGGTAGCTCAAAATTGAAAACGGTGGATGAATTCACATGAATCAAGCGAGGAAACCCCACAAGCTAGGGATTTATTATCCTGGAGAGAGCTTTTAAACATTTACTAGCCTACCATTCTCCCTTTCCAGAACCCCAACTTCAAAATAATAATTAGAAACTGAGGCGGTCCTTTGACTCAATGAATAGGTCAAGAGAAAAACCAAAGATTAAAAGTCAGGTTAGTTTTATTTGTTTTGTTAACAATCTCACATGTGTCATTAGTTCTGACACAAGGATGAGGAGGGTTGAAAGATCCAGCACCAGTGTCCCAGTGTGCAGCCCCCAAGAGGTTCCCAGGCAAGTC
The DNA here is from genome assembly GCF_903995435.1 of Acomys russatus. Taxonomy (NCBI): domain Eukaryota; kingdom Metazoa; phylum Chordata; class Mammalia; order Rodentia; family Muridae; genus Acomys; species Acomys russatus. The sequence continues at coordinate 367,745 of NC_067159.1, forward strand.
ACCTTCAATGCCTTGTAGCTCATTCTTTACTTTCTTTCACACATGGAAAAGAAAGAGGACAGAGAAGGCAATGGAGCTCCTTCCTTTTCTCTCCAGGCAAATTTGTGAATTCAGGCCTGGAAATCTCCAGAAGGCAGTGAGACTAGACATTCCAGTCTGTCCCCTTCTGCCTGGTGGCCTCTGCTCATGTTGAATAGCATCCTTTCCCAGGCTCTGGGAGCTGCAGTGTCAAAAACAGTAAGGACTGAGTTGTTTTTAATAGAATTTCCCCCATCTTACTTAATTGGTGAATCTAGATTATGTTTAGTTTATCTCCTCCCTTCCCCAAAGACATATTTAGTTATACTGCAATAATTTCAAGAAGGGGAAACCTCCCTTTCTCTTCTGTCATAAATTTTAGGCACACACTACGTCTTATGGAACATATTTACACTCAGAGGAGTTTTCCATCCAACCTGTCCCTATACTTTTCATCCAAACTGTACTAGCTTTGCTGGGCAATTCTTTTTGCTTTGTATGCATATAGGGCTAGCTCTAAGTCAGAGGAAGCAGACAGGAATGGGTGGAGTGGGAAGTGCTGTTGAGGTCTGGGCTTACTCTCACCCAACATGTGCCCATTGCCTAGTTCCTGTGCTCAGGAACTGAAGAGGAGCAGTGTTCTCTGCTAGTCCTGCCTGTGGCCTACTGTGGGGCTTCAGCTGAGCACTTCCCTCTTTCTTCTGTCTGAGTCCATCTCAGGGGTGGAGACGTCCTTCCTTCTCTGTACATGAGCTCTGGTAAGAGTGACCATGGATTGCATGGATTGCAACAGAGTCTCATGTGATGAAAGTTCTCTATAGTGTGATCCGTAGGCTTTAGGAGCATCTCTTTATTTCACCCATGGTCCCATGTTTTATCATCTCTTGGTTTGATAAACTGTTTTATTCAGGAATGATGAGTGTTGTTGCTTAAGGATGTACTTTACAATAGGATCTTTACAGTTTGGACAACCCCTTCTTCCTTTCCTTTTTATTTCCACATTCATGAGGTTTTGAGAAGACAAATTAGACTTTGTAAAGGAGGGGTCTTATATTCCCTATTAACCTAGAGAAAACTGTCACAGAGAGCAGAGAAATGGTACCTGGCATCTCCAGAGCTAGCACACCTCACAAATGCCCAATTTTTGTGTGTCTCCAACATATACTGATCTTCAGGAGTATTTATTTGTTCAGTGCTGAATTGGATGCATCATCTGAACATCAAGGGCTAGAGTCATGAAGCCAGATAGGGTTTTCACAAGGCCCTAAATGCTAGGGATTACCCAGACAAGCTTGACTGAACTTTAAGTAACTCCAGGCTTCCTGGTACCGATTTCCCCTATGGTGGATCCAGGACTGCTATCAAGTCATTACCCCATTCTCTGGAAGGAACCACACTCCTTGGTAGCCAAGGCATCCTTCATCAGCAGGACCATGTGCTCCAGGGTTTTATCTAATGATCGATGGAGTTGGAAGTAAAGCTGGATCTAATGGAACCCAGCAACATCATAATCCTGCATCAGTCATGATAATTTGCCATCAAATGGAGAGCAGGGATGTGCCACAAAGAGCACAGACACTGAGGTGCCTCTGAATGGAACCTGATGGGAGCTACGTGGCAGCTGAAGAAGGGGAACTATTCCAGTCACTGAAGTAATTGCCCACCTGTCCCTGCTCATTATATGGAATCAAAATTTTGTTGAGTCTTTTCTGAGGAAACTAGTTTCTAGAATATATACCTTGAAAACCCCTCCCCAGCTAACTGGCAGGCAGGCAGGCAGTTGACACCTGTCTCTAAGCCGCCTTACAGCAGCTGTTGGAGAAACCTCTCAGGAAGTGGTGCCACAAAGCAGGTTCTAGGTGTGGCACCCAACTCATCAATCATTCTGATAGCCTTGGAGATAGGCAGGCAGCACCGTTGCTTGTTTTTGGACAGAAAACTGAGATATAGAGAGGATAAGTGACAAAGATAACATAGCCACTAACTGAGAGAAGAAGGAAGAAAATCCCTGTTGTCAGGTGCCTGTGTCCTCCAAACTGGACTCTTTTTTTGTGAAGGGCAAAAGGGAAACAGCAGTTCATGTGGGGGCTGAGCAGGTGTGGGCAGTGCAGCTGGACACTGCTTCATCTGAGGGAACAACACACTGCATCAGCCAAGGAGGCCAGAGACTTGCCACCCCACCCCCAGCTCGGCACCTAGTTCAGAACAGCAGTGTCACCTTAAAGCAGGATCTAGTGGTGTGTTTGTTTGCTTGTTTAAATTTTGATCTTAGTTGAGGTACTAGGGATTAAACTCAGGGGCTGAGAAAGACAGTTCTTTTTAAACTATAAACACAATGTCAGGGGTGATAGGTGCAGGCAGCCTACGGGTGTCTAGAACACTCTGGATTCTCAGTGTTGGGATTTTTGTTTCTGTTCTCACTGTACACAGCAGGCTCTATGCTGGCCTGTTACTGCCTGGCAGGAGTTAGAGTCCAAGGGTAACCAGAAAGTCACATGTTCAGAAGCAAAATGTGTTCTAGTCAACACCCATTGCTTGATACATCCACCCCCACCCCCCTGCCCATTGAAAGTCTGTTACTTTGGTTTTCTAGGTAACTATATAGTTAGTCCTTTTCTTTTAAATAGAGGTTTCCTAGGGAAGACTATAAAGACTAAAGCAAACCTTTTAGTGAAGTTATATTTGAAGCAGTCTGGCTTAGAATGTGGCACCAGGCAATGAGAACACTAACTTTCACAGAGAGGAATAGGTTTAGGAGGCTGATGCAGAATAAACATGTTAAAATGAAGGTGGAGCTAGAAGGTGGCAAAAGGACCTTTCCACTTCAGGTGGTGCTGGCAGGGAGTAGAGCTGGTCAAAGGGCAGTTTTTCTGGGTACCTTGGTCTCTTGTCTGTCTCTGCCCCTATTAACTGAATTCCTTCACTTCCCACCCATCCTTGGCACATAGTCCATCAGGTGTAGGCTCGGGCATGTTCAGCCTCTTGACATTGTAATTCCATCACCTACAAGTTAACATTAGATAATCATGCCTTTGAAGCATGAAACACTTACAATAGATCGCATACTGTTTTAAGTAAGCGTGCTGAGAGTTTTATGTCAACTTGACCCAAGCTACAGTCTTTTGAGAGGATGGATCCTTGATTATGGAAATCCTTCCAAAAGAGCTGGCTGTAGGCACACCTGTAAGGCATTTTTTAAATTATTAATTGTTCTGGGAGGGTCCAGTCCTTAGTGGATGGAGCCAACCCTGGGCTGGTGGTCCTGGGGCCTATAAGAAAGCAGGCTGAGCAAGCCACGGGGAACAAGTCAGTAAGCAGCACCCCTCCCTGGCCTCTGCATCAGCTCCTGCTCCTGTCCTGTTTCAGTTCCTGTCCTGGCTTCCTTCAATGATGGATGACAATGTGGAACTGTAAGCCAAATCAACCCTTTCCTTTTTAGGTTGCTTTTGGTCATGATGCCCCATCACAGCAATAGTGACCTGAACTAAGATAGTATCTGTATGATTTTGTGTTGGGCTGTATTCATGACTGTCCTGGGCTGGATAGGAAGCCCACTATCATGAATTTCTGCCCTTTTTGATAGCTAGGTATGAAGATCATCATTACCTGAATTTAGCCATATTACCTAATATCTATCTATCTATGTAACATCTATGTATTTAACATTATCTATCTATCTATCTATCTATCTATCTATGTATCATCTATCTTCTTTTCTGGAAATCAATTGACTGAGTGAAACTGTTCCCTGTGTGCAATATGCATGTGTACTTGACATTTTCCCCTGACTGGACTCAGTGAGGTGGGTTGGCTGAAGACTTATAGGGCATGAAGCCTATGAGAGTCCTCTGAGTCTCTGCATCCTTTCAGGGATAAGCTTGGACTGGATATTGACTCAGAATCCAGTCTGTAATTAATAAAATAAGATACTTTCTCCCCCATCAGTTCCTGCCTATAGCTTTTTGGTGCTCATTCTGCCTGAGCAACGCTCCACAGCTGACTCCCTCAGGACAGGCCTGTGGGCAGACATGTTCCCAGCTCCAGGAAAAAGAGATGCAGATTTTAGATTGAATACTGATGTTTGAAGAGGGGAAATTTTAAAAAAGGATTCTTGTTGCTTCAGGGAAGAAAACTGCAATCGGCCTAAAGCCATTTCATTCACAGGGAGAGCTTTGATAGCTAGCTCACTTTCTTTTGCTGAGCTCAGGGCAGAATTCTTTCAGATACAAAGACTCTATTGCTTTAAACCCGGGGGGAACCATACCCAACTGAATGGTCAGCAGGAACTCTGGGTATCTCCTGTGACTGATGGCTTAAAACATTTCAAAGTGGTAAAATGGGGTTGGAAAAAAGACAAAAGTAGGCCAAGACTGAGGGGGGGGGGCACAATTCCTTGGCAAATCTAGGCTCATTAATGTAAACTGATATCGCAACTTGACACCACACAGGTTAAATTTGGATCCATTGCATTTGGTCCACATGTCCAGGTATCAAAACCATTGCCCAGAAGTGGTCAGCTGTTAGTCCTGTAGTTTCGCTCCCCCCCCCCTCCCTCCCTCCCTCTCCCCTCTCTCCCCCTCCCCTCCCTTCTTCCCTCTCCCTCCCTCCCTTCCTTCCCCCCTCTCATATTAGAGCAGGGCTACTTTAGCTATTTAAATCACTGGCCTGCGTCCTGTAGGCTTTTGAGTTTGAGATCACTCATGTAGGATCAATAGCTTCTGCTGGGGAAGTGCTGGGTTCACAGAATCCCACTGAGTTGGTGAGCTTGAGAGAAGACTAGTAAAGGTGATGAGGTGACCACAATTCTGACTGAAGGGTCTCCATGGAGAGCGGAGGAGGAAAGCAAAGCCCTCACAGCAGTTGGAATAGAAGACTGGGGCAGGCATATGAAGTTGGGAACTTCCCTAGGACAGGGGGCTTACCATGATAGCCTGTACAGCACAAAAGGCAGCCCCCTAGTTGTACAGCGAGCATTGTTCTAGAACAGCATCTACCCAACCAGGGCCCGGGATGACCCAAGGGACACAGAAGGCTCAAAGTATATTGATTGGCACCAGCTGGTTTTATCTCGGTCTGTATTAACTGAAGGTGGGGGTACGTTCTTCTGCACCACGTCATATGGTGAGATCGTCGGACCTGGCCCTGCTGCTGGCTTTGCTCAACCTGCTCAAGGGTCTGTTGTCGTCGGTTGTCAGCTCTGGACAGAGTGAAGGCGCCTTCTCCACTGGCAGCCCTTGTTTGGTTACCTTTTCAGCTTGGGGCTCTTCTTTCTCACCGTCCTTCCCTACTCCTGGAGTCTCTACTTTCTGCCCATCAGGCACTGCAACTGTCTCCTGCACTTCTGGGGTCAGCTTCTCTGCTTCCTGCTTCTTCTCTCCCACTTCCGGTTCTGCAGCCTCCTCTATGAGCTGCTCTTCCCCCTCCACTTCCTGGGCCCCAACTTGAGCATAAGAAGGCAGGGTTTCCTGGTAGCCCCGAGACATATCTGCCAGGGGTCCTGTGCCGATCTTCTCCTCAAACTGACTGAAAGGCTTGGCTGAAAGTGGGCCGGTCTCCACCATTTCAACCTCCGTCAAAGGGAAATAGTGTGACACGATCTTCTCTTCTTCTAAGAGCTGGTAGCCCTTGGCTTTCTGGATAGAAGAAACTGCAATGGAGTGGAGGGACTTCTCAGCAATCTCCCCCAGGGGTTGCTCTACAGGCCTCTTGAAAGCAGACCTGATTCCCTTCAGGCCCAGATGGCTCATCTCCATGATGTTGAGGAAGAGGGACACAAAAGCGACCGACAGCATGAACAGGATGAAGATGGTTTTCTCAGTTGGCCGAGACACAAAGCAGTCCACCACATTGGGGCATGGCCACCGGCTGCATTGATAGAGGGGCAGGATGCGGAAACCATAGAGGAAGTAATGGCCCACAATGAAGCCCACCTCAAAGAGGGTCTTGAAGATGATGTGGCAGACATAGGTCCTTAGCAGTGTGCCCTCCAGCCGGAACTTCTTGGTACCTTTGCTACTGCTGCTGCTCTTCCTGATGCTGGCCTGGTCTGGGGCGATTGGTACCCTCTCACCCCCGTTGTTGCGGGACTGCTGACACAGCTCTTCAGCTTCGCGGTCCTTCCGCTTCTCCTCCATGCGGACATGGTGTACAGCGTGTCCCACGTACATTAGTGATGGAGTAGAGACGAAGATGATCTGCAGGACCCAGAGGCGGATGTGGGAGATGGGGAAGGCCTCATCGTAGCAGACATTCTCACAGCCTGGCTGCTGGGTGTTGCAAACAAAATCAGATTGCTCATCGCCCCACACAAACTCGGCTGCGGTGCCAAGGATGAGGATGCGGAAGATGAAAAGCACTGTGAGCCAAACCCTGCCGATGACGGTGGAGTGTTCGTTCACCTCCTCCAAGATGTTTCCCAGGAAACTCCAGTCGCCCATTGCTCACCACCTAGGAAGCAGAAGACAGAACCTAATTGGCCACAGTGCAACCCCAGATGACCACCATCCCAGCTCTTGGAGTGCCCTTCATTCTGAGCCGATGGAACAATTTGGAGGGGTAAACTGTCTAGTCTGTGCGGACTAGTGCTAAGAGATGAAACGAATTTTCAAGTGTGTTTAATACTGATCTATAAAATAGGGTTACTAATGACATCTGTTCTCACTCACCCCACACGTTGCTAGAAAGGATCCATGAATCAGTATCTATTAACTCCTAGAATATATTACGATTTACTGAGGACCAGAAGTAGAGAGCTACTGTAACATGAATTTAAATCAAGACCACATGTTGATGGGAGACTCATGATTCTTAATGCTGAAGACAATTCCCTGTACCCCAGGCTCCCAACGACACTCTCATGAGAATGAAATTGTAAATAGCCACCTTACTTCGGGCTGTCTTGGAATATGTAATGATCACATATATGAAATGAATTGGAAGAGATTAAACAGTATTGAACACCTTTTATGGACTGACAGACCTTTGATGTTGCATTATTTCATTTACTTTAGTCCTGTTAGACCTTAAGGTCTCTGATAGTAGGGAGTAACTGTTGTATTTAGCACTGAATAGCCAACTCCTGCACACGCAGCCTAGCATGCAGGACTTTATATGAGAGGGTTTGTTTTGTTTTTTAACTTGCTTTCAACATATGAGAAAACAGGGTCATTCAATGCTAAATGGGTGGTCTAAGATCAGACAGCAAAACACAGGCAGTTCCATATCTGATCCCAAAGGTTGGATTCTGAAACCATTAAGAAATACTGCCTGCAGTGTAGGCTACAAGTTTCTCTGACTTCCAGAGTCCTAATTTATGCTTTCTTTTCCTAAGGTTGAGAGCTGGAAACCCCTCTTAATAGTTTTACAAATTGAGGGCAGTATATTTTTATTATTACCCTCTTAAATCCCAAGAGCGGAGCGAGTGCTTTAGGAGGGAATTGCATTACGGGAAGTCCACTAGGACACATTCAGGGTTTCACAGAATGGATAGGCTGCAAGATCAGTTACAGGTGGTTGCTTCAATACAGCCAGAAATTTCTTCTGTTGGGAAAATGTTATTGAACATAATAATATATAATGCCTCTAGCACAGCAGGGGCCAATGGGAAGAGGGCTGGATTGATTGGGGAGATGTACACATTGGGCCACTCATTCAGGACTATGATGAAAACAGAGCCTCCTACATCACTTTAGGTCCGTGTTCCCTCTGAGCTGAACGTCTCTGGATCTGTGGAGCCTGCCCTTAGGTCAAGGCAATAGCTCGTGTCAGAGGGCCCTGCTCTGGCTTCCTTCTGGCCGTCATCCAGAAATAAATGGGAAACCTCACAATTGGGTGAACCATCGGAGCGTCGAGCCACACGTGAGACAGGCCTAGGGAGGTCCATTTCTTATCAAACAGTTCAAGTCTAGCTTTAGTGTCTTCTAATCTGATAGCTTATTACTAGCAGTACTTCTTACTCTCTCAGAACAGGGCATTCTGGCATCACATTGGCTTTATCTTCCATGTCCCATCACAACATAGAGCAAAGCACATCATAGCGTGGGAGCTCCACAGAGGCCTGGAGGTGGGGCTGTGAGTGATGGAATCTGATTTAAGATCTGAAATTCTCAGCTCCCTAGTAAGGACAATTACTATAAAAATTTAGGGACACTCCCCTGCCCCACACACACCCCAGTCTTCTTCCTACATATAACAGGAGAGTGCACAATAAATAAGAACCACATTTATAAAATTTAGAATCAAAGAGAGAATGTGCAAGGAAATGCAAATAACGGGAGGCGGGGAGAGTAAGACGATACAAACTAGCTATCTTGATTAAAAAACAAAGGCAAAATTACCCTTCCCACACCTGAGGCAGATGATGCTTATTTTGTGATCCATACCAAATATAAATGTGTAGACCAGTGACTTTTAACGCACAGTGTCATGATACACGGTCACAACCCAAGGCTTTCCTGATGACCTTGTCAATAATTTCTAAATGAAAGCCAGAGCAAAGCTCTGTCCTTTGTAACCTACTCCCCCACATTAGAATTGTTTTTGAAAATTTCCCCCTTTTTTCTACTAAGAGACTGTTCCCAACAGCAGAAGTAGTCTGTTTCATTGCCATATGCATTGAGGACAGAGCATCTAAAAATTCTGGGGGAAGTGTTTGGGTTATTAAAATGTGTTTTAGATTTATTTATTTATTTAGTGTGTGTGTTTGTGTGTTTGTGTGTGTGTGTGTGTGTGTGTGTAGAGGTCAGAGAACAACTTTTGGGATTGAGTTCTCTCTTTTCCCCTACCCCCAGATAATTGAAAAATGTTCTAATAAAACACTAGTGGAATCTGGGCTTCGTGGTGCATGCCTGTAATCCCAGCACTTGGGGAGGTAGAGGCAGGTGGATCTCTGTGAGTTTGAGGCCAGCCTGATCTACAAAGTGAGTCCGGGAAATCCTGTCTTGAAAAAAAAAAAGTTAATAAACCTCTAATGATATGTTTAGATATTAAAAGAATTATACCAGAAGAATATACCAAAAGGAAACACATCTAAGTTTTACATGCAGGATTTGCTTCCTGCTTAATTAGCCACGAACTTGCTTGATTATCACAGTTGCAAAACTCTTGACAGAGAAGCACATAAGTCAGAAAACAGTGTCATCATTAAGTAAATTATAATATTTGTTTACATAAATAAATGCTCTTCGGGTCTACCATATAGGACTAAGAAAACAAATCCTGATTTTTCAGTCAGTAAACACAGAGGGGAAAGTTTTGTAGTATAAAAATAAATAATACAGTAAATTAGATAGTATAACTACCCAGGTAATTACTACCAATAGATTGATAATTTATTTGAACATGTCTTAGAGAAGATATCCAACAAAATTGGGAACATTCAGAATAGTCGATATTAGGTAAGGAAAAGGAGCTCTCAGCAAGAGAACACAAGGGTTGAGCGGTAGATGTGAGTCCTCCTCTGTGCTGTGGGTTTCTGAGAGGTGCTCGCTCAGGTCACCAGGTTTGGTGGCAAGATGCTTTACCTAACCTGTTGAACTCTCTTGCTGCCTTTCTCCTCTTAAATTTAAAGAAATTATGTGAGAAAATGAAAAATAATTATTTATGTAATGTTTCTGGGTGTTTTGTCTGTGTGTATATATGTGCACCACTCTGCCTGGTGCCTGCAGAGTCCAGAAGAACTCCTCAGATCCCAAGGGGTTGGCACTGCACATGATTGTAAGCTGCCATGTGTGTTAGGAATTAAAACCAGGTCCTCTGGAAGAGCAGCAATCTCTCCAGCCACCACTCCCCCCTCCTTAAATGTTTATGTGTTTGAATTGTTGTCTTTTCTCTCTCTCCATTGACAAAGATTGGGCTAAATGTGCCAGGCAGGTGCTGTGGGACTGACTTACTCCCCAGCCCTGGTCTTAGCTTGCAACAATGAGCATTTAAGGAAGTCAAGGCGCAGTTGCAAGCCAGAGCACGGAGAGATCTGAGGCAAAGAAACCATCCGCTTTTGTCAGGCTCTCTGCTGCATTTTGCTTGTGCAGATGGAGTGGACCAATGTAGTAGAGATGGAAAGCAACTGATGTTTATTTTCAAGCCCCAGGACTTTAATATATCCAACTTCCCACTGGAGAATTGTGGGTACAGGTGATAATTGAAACAGTAACTTATGTCAGAGCATCCACCTCTTTCCTAACAGTGGTGTACATGGATGTGTCCTGTCCATCATGACAAGCTGGGAGTTGAGCAAGTGGCTCTCCTATTGAGATCTCAGATTACTAAATACAAGGAGCACAATAAAACAGCATACAGCTGTTAATTCCTTATTTTCAAAATAAGAAATGGTTTAGATCATTAAATGGTGTCTACAGTCTCATCTCACCCTCACTCAACGGGAGGGGGTCGCTTTAAGACTACAAAACTTAAAGAAGACATAATCTCAGAATAAAAGTCAGCTTTCTAAATTGAACTTTTATCTTGGTGAGAAATCTACCTCATTCTTCCCTTCATTACAGTCAAATTTTTGTCACAGGCTGACAAAATTTTGACTTGAGCTAAACTGGACAGATCTACAGTCTGAGACTCAGAGAATGAAGAATTATTGACCCTAGGGCTGAGGAGGGACAAGCCGAGGGGTTAAATGAGTCTCCTAAAGTGGCCCAGCTAGCAAGGTAGAGCTTCCCCACACCAAACTCCAAGGGCATCTCTAGGGCAGGGTGGCCTTGTCCCGGTCTGAAGAGGCACAGGACCACATGAACACTCAAGCTTACAAGCTTCTCCAAGCATCAGCGGGCGGCTCACCACTCTGCCTGGTAGTGGGGAGTCAGTGTGCCTCTGTCCTTGTATGTAGAGCAACCAGGCAGCACCTCTCACCATCAGACAGCAGAAATGGCCCCAGGAAGAGTTTTGGGATCTTCAGCAGATCCATTCCTGTACTCATCGAACTACTTTAACACTGCAAACCCTGAGTTCTTGGCGCCCCTTCCACCCACAGCACTCAGCAGTTCCGACTTTTCCTCCCATCGCAGAGTTGTGAGTGGAAAACAAAACAAAACAAAACATTGCTAGTTCAAATGTTCCTTTTTAAGAAGTCAAGAGTTGGAGTTTGAACATTTCTATTACACCCACCATAACCCAGCACTCCCCCTTCCAAACCTCTCTGCAAACTCTGGGCTCCCGGGAGAGGAGGTGAGGGGTCGGGGGAGCTGACTTGGGAAAGATTAGAGATTTTAAAGGTTGAGGCCGAAGGGCATCTGCCTCAGCCCACTAATAAAAGCTGGTGGAAACTTCTTTTCATCTCAGAGGAAACTCTGTATGGCCTCAGTCAGGCTGGGAAAGAAGGGAAGGGAAGCATACAGCCTAGCATCACCTGAGGAAAACTTGCCGGTATGAGCAGTGTCCCACGGAGAAACAGGTGCTGTCTGTCTTTCTCTCTTCTGCTCAGCAGTAAAATGGCAACTTTAGTGTCTTTCCTTCGCCACTAAAAGCCCACCTCCCACTTCCCTACCCCGCCCCTAAAGTGCTGCACGACTGAGCAGATATGACTGGATCGGTCCTGATGGGTAGGTTTTACTGTCCAGCAATATTTTAAGCTCCCAGCCAGACAGCTTTTATGAAGGGAGGGATGTTTGGAAAACAATGGAAGGGAGAGAATGGGAGAGCTGTGCTGGGCACGGGGTGGTGGTGGTGGGGAGGTGGATGGGGGGAAGCTGACGTGGGAAAGATTAGCTGCTGCTTCTGCAGGCTCTAAACGTCTCTCTCAACTATAGACCGTTCCTCCACAAAGGGAAAATTTTGGCTTCTTGCAGAGGACAGGTGTGTTGGGGTATATTCCCAGGCCTTGAAGCCACCATTTAGGAGACTCTTGGTGATGTAGGGAGAATAAGAAGGAACCCATATGCGACTTTCTGCTTCAAGTCAGACTGAATGCGAGTAACTGGTTCCTTTCAAAAGATGGCATTTCATCCTCCACTGGGGGTTGATCTGGTGACTCAACACCAAAGTACACAGCATCCCTGATGACTCTGCTCTTAAAAACAGTGGAGTGCTGAATATAGTTTTCAGTCCCAGGCGTGAGATACATTCCCCAGGTGGGTCAAGGAATCTGCAGAAGCCCCTCAAATAGCACAGTCTCTTGCCATTCCTTTTGGCTGAACTAGAGCCTATGTTCACACTACTGAAGAAACCACACTTGTTGGTTGTAGGGTAGAGAGAAAACAGGTGGGCACTGAGGTAGACTTCTTCCCGTGTTGGCTAGCAATCAAAGCCCAGGAGGGTGCCAAGCAGGATGTCATAGGAGAAAGGGTAACCGTTGACCTTGCCCAGTTCTGGACTCTATGAAACAAACGTTCAACCTGCTGGGCAAAACAGGCCCGCCTCACCTGTACACAAGCAGCTTGACTATGCTGACTGGAGTGCTGTAGCTGTGGTGGGAAGCAATCCATTCCTGGTACTTTAAGCCCAGCTAACAACCGAGGTCTAGGAGGACTGCCAGCCCCAGTGAGAAGCTTATTACTGATATTTAACTAAATCGACAAAGCATCAAACTGTCTTCTAAATGTCCAATCTTCTACCCATAGACAAAAACCAATCGTAGTGAAGCCTCTCTCTGTAAACACTATTGGCAGAGACCGGCGGCTCCCCAAGATGCTGAGAATGAGCAGCAGTTGTGGGCTCAGCCTAAACAGACAGACATGCCACTCCCTCTAAGCTCAGGGAGCATTGAGTAAGAGAGGATCAGAAGGTAGGGCCAAGGGCTAAAAATAGCCTTTCTTTAGATTCAATACAACTTCTGTCACTTGTTAAACTCTCAACAACTGTAGCTATCTGCACTGGGCCCACATGAGACCGTCCCCATCAACTGTCAATCAAGGAAGGAGGGGGAGCTTATGGGGTTCTACCCTTTACCCCTGAGTTATAGGCTACTGATAGATTCTGAGAGAGGAGGGACCATTCTCTTTGTTGTGTACCCTCTCCTGAGGCCACCAGGTTCCAATGGATAACATCAACCCCATGGCCACACAGACAGGCATGGTTCATCTCAGCGGGTCACAAAGCAAAAGGAATAGTCATGAAGACCAGGGAGAGATTTGTGAGGAGGAGGGATGCGGGAAAAGATGGTGGGGAGGTAGGGGTGAGAGTGGTCAGTATGTATTGTGGACATGTGTATAATCGTCTCAAAGAAATGTAATGAATAAAAAAGTAAACTTTGGCCTCTAAAGGGCTTGGATATTATTTGTCAGTTTTGTATCATTTCTCACAGTTACATGTATCTTTGAGATCAGGCAGTTGAGTGGGGGCATTATGTAGGGTTACACACTTCCTGTAAATGATGGTGTGATGTTTTGCTCATTAAGAGGTACTTGCATGGATTATCACTATGGCCCCATAAAGAACGACATGGGGAAGCCAGTTCGGAGGACAGACATGTGCTCTCTGAGATCCTCACCTTTCCATTCTCTGGGACTATTACACAGCTGTAAAAGTGACTTTTTGACCATTTTTCCCCAATGAAAGATTTAAAACAATTTATTTTCTTTCTAATGGTGTGTGTGTGTGTGTGTGTGTGTGTGTGTGTGTGTGTAGGTACTGATGGGGTCCAGAAGAGGGTGCAGGAGCCCCTGGAGCTGGAGTTAGCAGGTGGCTGTGAGCTTCGTGACATGGGTTCTAGGAATAAATTCTGAGTCCTCTGCAAGAGCAGTAGGTGCTCTAAACCACATTTATCTTTGTTGCTGTTGGTTGTTGGTTTTGGTTTGGGTTTTTTGTTTGTTTGTTTTGGGTTTTTTTGTCTTTTTTGTTTTGTTTGTTTGTTTGCTTGTTTTTGAGACAGTTTACCTCAATTGCCCAGGCTGGCCTCAAATGTGCAGTGCTCCTACCTTAGTTTCCCAAGTCTCTGGGAGTATAGACATCCACCATTATTTGTAACCAAAATTTGGGATATTTTATTCCACAAATTTAGTCATGGAAATAATGAAGCAAAAGTAGTTGGTATTTAGACTCTTTTTGGAAATATCAATGCACAATCACTCAATTAAACACTAATTAAGAGTAAAAGGCAGGCTTCCCAAAAGCTGGGTGCTTGCTTACCACCTCCCTTCCATGTCTGTTATTCTTTATGTTCTCCATGGTCACAGACACACTTGATCTTAACTGTCGCAGGATGAGGGGAGTGACATCATAGGGACACACTTCATCATTACTGTAGCAGGGTGAGGGGGAGTGACATCAACCTATGTAAACCACAAGTTCCGCTTTCATTAAAACCTCCTCATTTACTTGTGATTTTTTTTTTGAACCCCTGGGTTTTGAAGGGCTGCATGCACTTGGACATTGCAGACAAGGGAGCCTTCCACTGACAACAGGTGGTCAAGACTCAGTATCAGCAAGGTGGGAGAGTGGAAGTGAGGAGCAGAGAGTGGCCCTTTGAGAGTATTCGCTCACGTGTTCATCCCTCTCATTCTGCTTCCTCTAAGAAATACCAGAACCTACAGAGCTTGTCTTCAAAATGAACCTCCCTGGCCAGGGGCCACCATAGGACCTTGGCTAAGGTGCTGGGCAGTATCATGTGCCATTTCGTGAGGGCATTGGTGGAGGGTGTGTTTGGGTGCAGACAGACAGAATGACAAATGGCTCTGATCACAGTCTCATAGGTTTGGGACATACCTCCCTTTCCTCCTCTCTTCTTATCTGTCTTTCCTCCTCCCTTCTCTCTAAACTTTCTCTCTCCCCTCCCCTTCCCTTCTCTTTCTTTACCTTCCGTTTATTTTCTTTAAGAAAATGTAGCCCACGTTGCCCAGAACCCATTACATAGCCCAGGCTGGCCTTGAAAGTATAGCAACCCTCCTGACTCACAGTCCTGAGTGCTAGGATTAAAGTCACTATGTTTGGCTAGCTTTCTAACTTAGCACCTCCCTTGCTAAGGCCCAGTTAATTGATGGTTTTTCTGTCCCATTTGTTTTTTGAGAAGAGGTCTTGCTTGCTATGTAGCCAGGATGGTCTGGAATGGTGATCCTTTTGCCTCAGCATTCCCATGTGCTATGGTTATGTGTGCCAACACTCCTCGATAACTTTTGTTGTCAGTTCTATTTGCAGCTAAAAATCCCTTGAAAATCTTTGCACTCAACCTTGTACTGCCAGAGACAAGTTGGAAGGAGGCAGGGGATGGGGCTCACCTTAGCATTGCTGACAAAGTTCCTGCCAGGAACCCAGAGCTGCTCTTGTAGTTCCTGCAGTGGGAAACGGAAAATCTTCTCGTGGAGGCTGCATTGCTTTTTTTTTTTTTTTTTTTTCTTTTTTGAGACAGAGTCTTGCTTTTTAGCCCTGGCTGGCTGGGAGCAGGTTGCTGCGAAGCCCAGGATGGTGTTCTGACTCAGGGATCCATCTGATTGTCTCCGCCTGCTGAGTTCTGGGATCAAAGGTGGGCGCCACCACGCTTGGAATTATTTGACCTCTAAGTCTGGAAACATTAGACATGATCTAAATTTAAAGGCAAATTTGAACTCAAGCCACTTAAGTAGCAAAGCTCTGTTGGCAGAAGCAGGTAGCTGGAAAATTCAGGGGCCCGAGGAACCTCCCCAAAATCTGACCCTTTGGAGACTTGGAATAGAAGATGAATAGTCTCTCAGCTTGTGCTGTGTACAAGGGGGCGCGAGGCCCTGAGAAACACACACAGGGCTGTGTGCAAATTGGATCACTTCTTTGTGATGTAGTGAGCAGTGTCTGGACACTCATACGAGTATCTGTTGAGGACCCACCCTTGAGGTTGAGTGGGATCGCTGGTTGGGGAGGGTGGTGCTCAGATAGACGTCATTGACAGGGTAAGCTTTGGGTCCATGAGGGCACGGCAATTCAGTATGAAGGCGCTAACCCACAAAGAGCGTGGGGGCAGCTGAGACAGGGTGACAAGGGCAAACATGTTGAGAAGTGTAATTTTTAAAATTTTCTTATTTTTTTAAATCCATGTACAGTTGCTTATTGGCATATGTTCCAAACTCCATCACAGTCAAGTCATGAGATGCTACATGAAGTCCAACATGTGACAGGCCCATTTCTTTCCACCACACACTTTTTAAAGATGCCACTTTGCCAGAAATGTGGAGACGACAAAGCTTGGGCCCTGATGTGATGCCGATAGTACACGGAGTATGCAAACAGGCCTCACACACACATCTGCTCTGCGTTGAGAAACAGCAGCAGGAAAGGTGCAAAACCAAACCAAACCTTGTGCATGCTGAACCCCGAGCCTGCCTGTCCATCTGCAGAAAACTGGACAGCAAACTGGTGGATGTGAAGATGGGGAGTGACTGCTCTCAGCTGAGCACCGGCCAGCTGCCTCACCTTGAAGAAGAGACTTTCCCTTCTTAACGCGAAGGGAACAGGCCTGGCCTTCCAGTCCAAGTGACTAAGTAAAACAATGTGTAAAACTGAGCCCAGAACCCGCAAGCATCACTTGACAAATGGTAACTGCTGTTGTTGTCCTTGCTTGGAAGAAGGTCAGGGTACCTCTGGAAGGAGATCAAGGGTTTTTTGCTTCATCCGCGTGGGAATCAATGTTTGCTTTTTCTAGGTTGTGCTGCCTGGAGAGGACCAGGCTTTGAGCTCTGCCCTCTGTGTCCTTTCTTCCTGGCTTATTTGGCCGTAAGCCAGATTCTTCGCTCTCAGACCATTTGGCTGAAATTCAAGGGCTCCTGTGCCCTGAGGTACACAGGGAGGGCTGGACGGGGAGCAGGGGGCACTTTCACTCTAGAGAGGATTTCCAACCCAGACAGTTGTCAGGGCAAGGCGGGGCCCTCTATTGAACAGAGCAGTTCATGCATGAGAGCGGACATGCCAATTCTATAGAGCGCGACCCCTCGGCCCAGTCCTCTGCAAACAAAGTTATCTTTCCCAATCTGCTTAGGCAGAAGGGGGACACACTTCCTGTCCTTGTGCTGAGCATGCAACACAGGCAGGACCCAGGCCAGAGCTGGGGCTGGCTCACAGCTTTATTCCAGTCTTGAGTTCACTCAGCTGCCCCATCACCACCTTGGACAGAGTTGGCGAATACTTTGGTAACTGTCCTCTGGTCACCTGCAGACTGTGTGTGTGTGTGTGTGTGTGTGAGAGAGAGAGAGAGAGAGAGAGAGAGAGAGAGAGAGAGAGAGAGAGAGAGAGAGAGAGAGAGAGAGAGAGAGAGACCAGAGTTAGGTTCTTAGACAGAGGGTAAAGAAAGGGACCATATCACCTTGGTGCTCATGTCAGTGGGTCTTAAAGTGTGATTGATACGCTACACCCACAGTGTCACTTGAGATAAGCACCCACGATCTTTCCTAGACCTAGGGAGTTAGAAGTTCAGGATGGACTCCTTGAGGCTCACGACAAGCCCTTCCCAAGACTCTAAAGGGTGTAGAATGCTAGGTCCTCTGCTGGCCGTAGCCCACTTCCAGGTTCAACCAGGACGCAGAATATCTGAGCTTTATTCAGCCTTTTCCCATGCCTGCTGCATTTCTAGACCATTGCCAAGATAAGGCCTAGGACTTTTGTAGGTCTGTTGTTATTGTTTTTCTTCTTCTTCTTCTTCTTCTTCTTCTTCTTCTTCTTCTTCTTCTTCTTCTTCTTCTTCTTCCAAATGGGGAGGGTCCTGTGAAGACTTCTCTGCCATTTCCCAGCTGCTGCATTAGTGCACCCTACACTTACCATGTGCTTACCATACACTTACCTTATACTTACCATGCACTTACCATGTGCTTACCTTACACTTACCATGTGCTTACCCTACACTTACCATGTGCTTACCATGCACTTACTTTATACTTACTATGCACTTACCATGTGTTTACTATGTGCTTATCATGTGTCTACCACGTGCTTACCATGAACTTACCATGCATTTACTATGACACTTACCCAAAGTTGAGAGTAACATGATATGCACACTTCCCTCTCCATTTTATGGAGACCCAGCAAGGTCTAGGTCCCAGCACAGGAAGAAAGGGCAAGACCAGGGCTGGCACAGAGCTGCTTGTCTCCAAAGCCCATGTTTGCCCTGGGATGCCCTGACCTTCCCTTGTAGCTGGGGTCTTCAGTCTCTGTGACTGTCAGTAACATTTGAAGAGCTAAAATGTTGCTATTGTTCTGAAAAACCAGCATCACTGTGAACATTTCTCAATACTGCGGGCCATTTCACCTTGCACACCTGTATTTTCAAGTGGGCAAGCAAACGGTACAAATATTATACACTGGGGGGAGATGGAATCAAATATATAGGCAAAACTATTCAATAATGGGAGCGTCTTCCTCCACAGCCTCCACTCCTGTGCTGGCCCAAAGCATTGTGTGCCCCAGCCCACTTTCTGTTCACATGCTTGTAAATGCAAATGGGACCAGTGTGTTGCATGAGTGTCACTTGCCGTCTTCACTTACACCCTGCTAGTACGTGCAGTACATATATATCAATCTCATTTGGCTAGCACCCAAAATAATACTCCAAGGTAAGGCTGTCTTAGGATGTACCCAGAGTGCTCTGAAGGCCTTTCACACTGGGCTCCTTGCTCCTCTTCCTCCTTCCCTTCCTCTTCCTCTTCCTTTTCCTCTTCTTTTTCATTGTTGCTCTGAAAAGCCAGCATCGTTGTGAACATTCTCAAAGTCCCATAGGCTGTTTCTCTCTGCACACCCGTAGCTCCTTTCCTGTTACAAATTTTGAAGTAATAACATTTTGCGTGTGGCTCTATTTTGAGTGAATGGAGGGAAAGTTCTTGAGGCAGAATTAACTTTTCAGAAGAGATAGAACCAAAAGGTTGCTGAGTAGAACAATTGCTCTTCAATCAGATGCCCCAGAGGGCATAGTGCCTTTCAGGAGGGCACCTCAGCCAGCAGCATTCCGATGGTCATTGTCTGCTCAGTAGTCTGAGAGACGGAGGGCAGGAAGCAGCCTGCTGATGGGCCTTTTCCTGATTACCTTACAAGTAAAGTCACTTCTAAAATGTTTGTTAGTTGTTTGTCTTTCTTTCCCCTGGGGCTGTTTACACACTGCTTTTTAGTGTGTGTGTCTTGGGTGTTTGCTTTCCCATGCTGATTTACACACTCTCTTTATAGACTCTGGCTATTTTTCCTCATCACACATGTTGTAAAACTTCCAACTGATCACTCGTCTTGGAACTTTGCTTTTAGTGTGTTTTGCTGTGCAGAGAATTTATATTTTTATCAAATCAAATCTGTCTTTTAAAAATTTATGGTTTCTTGACTTTGTGCCTGGCGTAGAAAGGCCTCTGTATGTCATTAAAATTCAGCAAGCCAAGTTCAGAGTTTGTTTGTTTTTTTTTCCAGGGTAGCTTCTTTTTCAGCATTTCAGCCTGGATCTTAAAAGACGGAATACTTTAGAGCCAACCTGAGTGCCTCTCTCCATAGATTTTGGTCTTCTATCTCGACAGGGATGCATATTTTATCTATTGCCTCACCTCACTTGACAACAGGCTCCAGCATCAGCCCCTTTGCATTTGCTCCTCCCCATTTGCAAATCAGAACATTGAACTTGGGCATCCTGTATCTGATGCTCGCAATACAGTACACACTCCAGTTTGTCTCCTTGTTGTTCCAGACGGTTGAGTTAAACTTGTTTCTGAGAGAGATGGGGAGACACACAGAGAGACAGACACAGAGGGACAGAGAGTCAGACAGAGAGAGAAAGAAAGACAGAAACACACACTGAGAAAGACAGGTGAGCACACACACACACACACACACACACACCACTAGAGAGAGAGGAGAGGAGAGAGAG
>NC_067159.1:724473-769473 GCF_903995435.1 Acomys russatus
AAAGAAGTTCTGGGGCCCTTGTAGCAGGTGGAGGCCCCTAATGCCTTTCTCTCATCTTCTCCCACACCCAGCAACAAGGTTTCCAGGCAGGCCTCCAGGAAGAGCATAAACACTCTTAGCCAGGATGGCTTCTTGCCTGGATTCTGGGCTATCACAGGCCACCTGAAACATTTGAGTTAGGATAAAGGTCACAGCCACCCAGACTTCTATATTTTTTTTCTTTTAAACAAATAGTAAGACAGAGTCTCAAAAAGACTAAAACCAGGCAAGCAAAACCCCTAGAGAATTTCAAGAGGGCTTTAGCCAAGAGGCTTCATGCGAAGGCAAACGAGACTCACAATTCAAAAGCATAAGCAGACATTTTTTTTCCTTCCAAACAAACATGCGGAAGATGTATATTAGGCGCTGGTTTCAGTTCCTCCCAGTTCTCAAGACGCCACTTAAAAAGCAAAAGGTTCTATCCACAAACCGCCAGAGGAAAAAACAGCCATCGCATTCTTACCCTCCACACTGATATTTACTCTCCGATAAATGGCAATTGTAAATAAATCTCATTTAATCTCTAAAAGCCGCAATAAAAATCTTTAACCTCCAAGGTAGTTTACAAATGTGCACGCACACCCTGCCAGCACCAGAAAACACAAGGTCTTGAATAAAGGGCTTTAACGGGAGACACGTTTTTTCCTCTGAGAATCTTATATTGACCTTAAAAAATTATATGTATGTATGGAGGAGGAGGAGGAAAGGGGGGAAACCCAAGCCCTCCCACCCTATTCTCTGTACAAATCGGCCAGTAAATCTAAGGAAAAGACACAAGAGAAAAGGACAGAAGCCAACAGGTGGAAAGGGGGTTTTTGTTTCATTAGAAACGGTCAGACACTTGATCTGGGCCGCGAGTCTGTTTGTCTCCGGGTGTCTTTAATGACGGTTTTATCATCATGACGCCGATAATCAGGAATAATGGTCACACTTCTACTTTGTGATTCCACAGCAATCGCCAGCCTGAAGATTTCCTTCCACACACAATTACATGCACTGGGCTGATGTTTGCCTTCATCCCAGGGAGGGGTGCAGCATCCCCATCAGCTCTCCTGCTTTGGCAGATTAGGTAAACTGAGGCTGGGGGGGGTGGAACCCAACAACCCTTTATAGTGTCTCGGAGCAGAGAATTCCCGAAACTGGAAAAGTTTGTGGATGTCTCGGGGCAGCCCTCTCGCTCACCCTTCTGGCTGGCCATGCGCGCGCTTCCTCAGAGTCTGGACTGGGTGATAAAGACTGGGGGTACCTCCCCTTCACTACGAGGCACGCCAGGGCAGTGTGTGGGAGGTCCACATACACCCCAGACCCACAGGCATACTCGCACACACAAAGCGCCATGCAATCTCTGCAGTCACAGTTAGAGCTCCAGCCAGCCTCGCGCAGCCTGCGAATGCACAGTGCGGAGCTTCCGAGGCCTCCTTGGGCTCCCGGCTACGGCTTCTCTGAAATAGGGCTCTGCCCTTCTCTTCCTCTCTTCCAGGCTCCTCTCCCTCTCTCTTTTCTTTCCCTCCCACCCTCCACACTCCCACCCTCCTCCCACCCCTCCCTTCCATCCTTCTCCCCCCCCCACCAACCCAGAGGCGCAGATCGTGTTACTGGGTTCCCTGGAAAGAGGGGCCATCCCCAGCCCTAAGCGTCTGGCAAAAGACTTCAGGGGCACAGCAGCAGCTCCGATCGCAGAACCCGAGCGCTTCTCCTTAGCAGCGCAGGAATGAGACCCCCCACTTCAAGGCACAGGCGAGCACGCTCGCCACAGAACGAATTGTTAGAGTGCTTACCTTTTTCATGAGCACAGATTCTGGAGAATCACTGCAGAAACCGGAGGGAAGTGAAAGAAGACAAAAAGACCCTTTTCCAGCAATCCCTGGCCTCCTGGTATCAAGACACCAGGACAACATCAAAGCAACTTAGGGGGAACCTTTAGGGGCCTATTGTCTGCTCTGGTCTGATCTGTTTTTCTTCTGCCTCCCCCTCTTGCTGCGGTGACACTTGGTACGGCCCAGGATTCATGCCAAGTAGCTTTCACACATGGAAGCTTGTCTCAAGCAATTGCTGACAAGCCACAAACAAGACATTCTCCCTCCTTCTACGCACCCCCCCACTCACCCCCCCCCCACCTTTTCCTCCTTCCCTCTTGTCTCCCCTCCTCCTTCCTTCTGAATGCAAACTAAAACTCTCCATGACAGGCAGGCTTGCAGGCTTGGCCTAGCTGCTCACACAGACACACAGACACACACACACACACACACAGACACACACACACACCACACTCGCACAGTCACACGCCAGCGCTCGGCTAGTTGCTCCTGCACTGTGGAGTTAAGAGACAGGAAGGGGCCCTGGCTGAGTGGGGGGCAGGGAGAGAGAGAGGAGAGTAAGATCAGAGGAAGCTGAGCCCTAGCAAAATGGCAGTAGAGAGTGAGCCCTTGGAAAGCCAGCAGTGGCCACACACGTGTGCACACATACAGACTCAGACGCAATCTGAGCTCAAGAAGAGTGGGGTGGGGTGGGGGGAATGACCCAGAAGGGAAAAAGCCCAAGGTCCATGAGCTTGGAGTTGAGGTGGGGAGATGGGGTGGGGGGCCTAGGACTGATCTTAGCGTGGACCAGGATAGGTGGTTTTTGTTCTTTCTTTTCTTTCTTTCTTTTTTCTTTCTTTCTTTCTTTCTTCTTCTGTCTTCTTTTTTTCTTTCTTTCTTCTCTTTCTTTCTTTCTTCTTTCTCTTTCTTTCTTTCTTCTTTCTTTCTTATTTCTTCCCTGAAGGATCTAGTCCTCTTTTACCATCTAACAGGGCATATACCCAAGCTACTGATTAAATAAAATCATAAAATGTGGAAATGTGGCAGTCAACTTCACTGTAGGTTCAACTTGGACCCAGCTTTTTTTTTTTTTAAGTGAAGCACACCCTACCCCCCCCCCCAACCCTGGAGAGCAGCAGCAAGGAGCATAGTAAGTAGTGTAAACTCCGAGGGCTGTGAAGTATGGTGCAGAAGTTACTGATTGCCAGCTGCTGGAATTTAAGGAAGGTGGTAAGAGCTGGGGGAGGGGCGTCTGGTGAGCTGTTTTCTAGGAATGAAGGGGAGTGAGGTAGGATAATGAGCCAGGCTGGAAGCAAGCAAGATCGTGATTGGTGTGGAGGGAGGAGGTGGGAAATGGGGGGGGGACTAAAAAAAATAAAAAATAAAAGAAGAAAAACTGGAAGTCCAGAGACTGAAACGAGGAGCAAAGATGGCAAAGAAAGGCGCAAACTGTGAGAAAAGGACTAACAAAGGACATGAGGGTTTTGCAGGAACTCGGGATGGCTGGTGGACAGTGCGAAGAGGACAGGGCACTGTTAAGTGACTCATATCGCCTGCAAGCTATGGTCCCAGGGTGAAGCCCACACGGCTGTCCTGGTGAACCTTGGCTCGCTCCCCACAGTGTTCAGCCTGAGCTCTGTTCTGCATGAAGGTCACTTCTACCCCTTACCAGATTCTTCTCCAAAATGGAAGTTGTGTGGACACAAATCACACCCCCCTTGACAGGCACACAGTAAGAAATAAACAATGACTTTTCACACACTTCAGCCTAGCAAAATGACTTGTCACTGCCTGAGACAATGACAGAGCTTCCCTGTCCTCTTATGTCCGTGCCCCCCACCCCCGCTTCGCTTGCTCCCCATTACTGACCCTGGGAACTGTGCATTTGGATTCCAATTTACAACCATGGCAGTGATAGTAATACTAATGACCTTTATGGAATAGTGATTTGATTCCCAACATCTTCCCAAGCATTTATGTCACGAAGTCATTTTTGTTAAGACCATTTTCACTTAAAGATTGTATCTCTTTGTTTGGTTTGAGACAGGGTCTTACTACAGCTCTGGCTAGCCTGGAACTCACTATGTAGATCAGGCTGGCCTCAAACTCACAGAGACCCACCTACCATGCCTCCTGTGTGCTGGTATTACCATGACAGGCAACATATGTGTGTGTGTACACATATACACATACATGTTCATTTACAACACACCACAGATGGAACTAGAGAGATGGCTTGTGGTTAAGGGCACTGGCTGCTCTTCCAAGGTATTGGTGTTCTATTTCCAGCACCCACGTAGCTAACAGTGGTCTATAACTCTAGTTCTAGGGTATCTGATGCCCCTTGTGGTCTCATTGGGTACATGCAGATATATGCATATACCACTCCCCGTCTATACATTATTTTAAAATGATAAAAATAAATGCATTTTAGCAAGCAGCTTAGAGAAGGTGAGTGTGTCTGAGGCCACAGAGTAGAGCAGAAGTGGAACTAAACTGAGCCCGGTGTGCTTCTAGGGCCCCGGCATACCCTGCCACATCGTGCTCTCTCGCTAGAGAAGCCCACATGCTCCACAGCACCTCACATCCAAGCACACGGAGCCCCACTGGCTGTCCACGCAGGCGTGCTGCTTCCTCCTGGACCGTAGGTCTGGATTCTCTAACTTCAACCCCAGGGAACTTAGAACCTCTTCTTGGCAGGCAACAGAGTCACCCTGCACTTCTAAGTGAGGATGACTCACTGTACACAATGAGGCCTCCCAGATAATAATTGCATAAAGGGTCACTGTGACCTTCAGGGACCATTCGAAGATGGCCCTGCAATGGAGAAAAGCACCTGAGACCAGGAAAGCTGTCCAGTTTTAAAGCAAAAAAAAAAAAAAAAAGGAAAAACATCTACGAAAGTGGATGGTGGTGATGACAAAAGTTGACACGTGCCCATGCACATGCAATATAACACATGCACACACATATGTGCAGACAATATAAACACATGCACAAACACAAAATACAAATGTATACACACATAATATATATACATGAACACACACATATATGCATACATACACATATGTACAAACATACATGCACATACAAGTATACACAATACATAGAAGCACACACAAATATCCACATTCATATATAAACACACTGTGGTATACATGCACACAGACACATGTACACATATGAAACAACTCCAGAAGGGCTGAACTCCCACTGCTGGTTTTCTGGACCATGATGTTGAGGCTTTGAGTCTGTATAATTTGTTAAGGAGACTGAGTGAGGAAGTGGTGGCTCAGATGTGACCCTGGCCATCTTTTAAGTACCACTGTCTTTCCATTGGACTTCAGTTATAAGAGGAAAAATCGAAATGCTGATGAAGAGGAGAACCACCATGACTCTACTGTCTGGGTCCTTTTTATCTTGTGACATCTTTACTAAGCAGTGAAGGAAGAGAGCAGCATGTTTTAGGGCCCTTGGGAAACCCTAACTGCCCATTTCTTCCACTGTCCCTCCTTGCAGGGACAGAGTGTACTGAGCCTCCAGTCTGAATTGGTTCATGGAAGCTCCAGGTCAAATATCAGAGCCTCCAATTCCGATGCTTCCCCTGACAACTCCAAAGAGAAGAAGGAAACCCAAGGGGGTGCGTGAACAGCTCAGCACGTGAGTGTTCCCAAGTGTGTTTTACAACATCTCCAAATGCTGAGTGTTGTGCAAAGGCGAAGGGCCTGGACTCTTGGCCAGAACAGGGTGCTAGTGCCCAGGTAGCTGGTCAGCTGTTCCACCTGCCTTCTGCCCAATGGGCATTGGTTACTTTATTTCATTTCACCAGAGAGAATTTCACCAATCACAAATGTATTTGCACAGAAAACAGTCTTTTTAAAAATACAGATACCTGTGAAGAAAGCTAAGCAAATCAGTCGTTCATACTTTAGTGTGAATTATCTCATTACTCTACTTTCCTACGAATAGCTAGTTCATATCAAATAGTCATTCAGATTATAGGAACAAAACAGGGAAGCAAGCAAAGGCCTAGGAACGTAGCCTCTGGGTTAGACAGGTCTAACGTGGAGAGCATTCAAAATTATAGAAAGACGAAGAACACTATGAGATGGAATAACTTTTGAAGAGCTTCCAAGCAGACAAGCTTTTATTTGAAACAAACGCAGATTGAAAGGTGAGGGGTGGGAGTGACAGAGAAATCCCTTGGAACTTGCTCTGGTATCCTGACCTTGAACTTGTGGTCACCCCAGGTCCACCTGCTAAGTGCTGGTAATCAAACCCTGTGCCTGGTGCAGGCTCAGTTAGCGTCACTAAGCCCTAGTGGCCTTGGTTAACCTGAGGAGGAAGAACCGGAGCTTTATCTTTCTCCATTTCCTTTCTGGTTTTGTATCTGGTACAGAAAAAGGGTTCCCCGGGGATCACTGTGAGACTTGAGTCTCAGTCAAAACATGGGGAAATCCTCGGATTTCTAAATATCCAAGTTTATAAATAAAAAATAAAAAAAAAAAGAAAAGAAAGAAAGAAAAGAAAGAAAGAAAGAAAAGAAAAAGCCCATTCATAATTTAACACCTACCTACCTAAAAAGAATGTGGGTGTCACACAAATGAGGCTTCTCTCTCCTCCACATCACTGGAAGGAGAATTTTCTGACGAAAAAAAGAGAGAATCAAGCAGAAAATTTTTTAAAAATCCCGGTTTTACCAAGCTAAAGAAGCAAGTTAGAAGCAGACAGGACTAGAAGCCACATAATAGTCATATGTCCTGACATTAAGTGGGATGTATTATACAGAAACAGTATATGAAATAAGAATGCTACCTAAGGCCTGGCATGGTGGCACATGCTTTTAATCCCAGCACTGGGAGGCAGAGACAGGTGGATTGCTGTGACTGTGAGGCCAGCCTGGTCAACATAGTAAGTACCAGGGCAGCCAGGGTTACATTAGTAAGACTCTGTCTCAAGCAAACAAACAAACGAGAATACTAC
Organism: Acomys russatus; assembly: GCF_903995435.1. Lineage (NCBI taxonomy): Eukaryota > Metazoa > Chordata > Mammalia > Rodentia > Muridae > Acomys > Acomys russatus. The sequence goes on from NC_067159.1 coordinate 731,298, forward strand.
TATAGTGAATGTAAGCATGTTTTTGTTTTGATTCCAAACGTGAGATGTGGAACAGACTTGTGAGGGTTGGTGCGTGATATTTGTCCACCTAGAAAGGGAACTGCTTCATGCGGGGACATCATCTTTGCCAGTTGCAAAACATCCTGTAAGGACTATGGGGGAGTATAAGTAGTCCAAATAGCAAAGAGCAATCACTTTTGCATCACTTTGCATTGCTTGGCTGTTTGTTGCTCCCCTTTGAGATGCTCCCAGAGAGAAAAGCTCGAGAGAATGTTTTAGCCTCTGGTGGCTGAAATTGTGGTCGCTTTGCTGAATCGCTGGTTTGCTGTTTAACGGGTCTGCTGAAATCCTGACTATGAAGAGTGGAATCGCTCCAAAGAAACAGAGTCTAAAAAGGTCGACCCCTCCTGTTCCCATTAAGCTCTGTTCTCTCCTATATAGGGTAGGTGGGGTGGATGGAGGAGCAGACATTAAAGAATGCCAAATAAAGTAGGTTTTAAAATGACCACAGCCTAATATTGCCTAAGAGGGCTAAGCGAGACGCCAGTAGACACACTCTTTGTATAGACCATCTCACTAATCCCTACAATTGTCCCTTGTAAGTCAGAGAATACCAGCAAGGACACAACCTAATGCTTTGTTTTTTGAAACTTGGTGTCTTATGGTTTTGGATTTTAACTGCCCAACCTTTCTGAGCTTTGATTTTTTTCATTTGTGAACTGAAGATATTAATAGCGCCTTCCTTATGGGATTATTTTAGGGATGAAATGAGATAATGAATGTATCTGAAAGGTTTAGCTCAGTGCGTGGCAAATGAAGCAATCAGCAAATGTTCGATGTTATCAGTGTTCAGCCCACGGCCACCCAGTTCATAAATACTAGGGACTCATACTGGGCTCTGTTCGACCCCCAACCCCTGATCTTTACTGCTATTTTATCTTGTCTAAATTGCTATTGATTTCAGTGACTAGAGGCCGTTGAAGAGACCTTCCTCCTCCCTTGAATTCTAGTTCAAAAGTGTAAATATTCAAGGAAAATATTTTCTATGCTGTGTCTTAGAGGAATGATGCCAGTAATTCAAAAATACTCCATGGAAAGGCCCTGAAAATTAACCCTTAGAATTCAATTGCCTGAGAAGTACATGAGAAGAAAATCATGGGGTTTGCTTTGTTTTGTTTTTTGGGGTGTGTGTTTTGTTTTGTTTTGTTGAGACAGAGTCTCTCTGTGTTAGTCCTGGCTGTCCTGGACTCACTTTGTAGATCAGGCTGGCCTCAAACTCAAAGCAAATGCCTGCTTCTGCCTCCCAATTGCTGGGATTAAAGGCATGCCCCACCCCCCCCAGCGAGTGGTGTGTGTGTGTGTGTGTGTGTGTGTGTGTGTGTGTGTGTGTGTGTGTATTGTTTGTTGCTGGTTTTGAGACAGGTTTTTGTAAGTGTCGATTTTATTTTCTCAGATGAGGGAATAGAGATGAGAGGCATACGCAAGCTTTAAGAATACTTGGCTTGGGTGGAGCTCCGAGTGTTTCTATCTCTGTTCTGTCTATCCCTAGGCCTAGGCCTAGAAACTCTAGCCTCTGTACAATCTAATCTTCTGTAAGCCCAGACCTCAAAGGCTTCAGCTTTTAGCCTCTGGTGACTTAGGCCTAGCTGAATAAGCTCACCCTTTCTAGCTTTTTCTGAACTTTATCTGGCTGGTTCAACTCAGCTGTCCTGGCTTAAATTCCTCTCCAAGATGATTGATTCAATCTGGCTTCTTTTGCCTTCTCACTGAATTTCTCTGCTTGGAAAAATTGCCTCTGAACTGCACTGGCTGCACAAACTGAACTGAGCTGCACAAAGTCAAGTGAACTGCACCAAACTCAACTCTTCTCTATCCATGCACTGCTCTTAAGTAGCCTTTCCTTCCTGTCTGTTTTTCTGAGAGTTGTGCAACCTATCTCTGACTCATTCTGTCTAATTTTTCTCTGATTTGCCTGGCCCTCAACTAGACGATGTCATTGTTTGGGATTAATGGTGTATACTGAGAGTATGTCTGTATTACAGCTGGATCACACGCACGTAGGTCTTTGGAGGTGATCCCTTGCCAGAGTAACCATGTTGCTGGATTAAATACCTCTATGGGTTTCTCTATGTAGCCTTAGCCATGTGGTTGTCCTGGAATTTGCTCCATGGACCAGGCTGGCCTTGAACTCAGAGATCCACCTGCCTCTGCCTCCCAAGTGCTGGGATTAAACGTATGTACCACACCCAGCAAACTCTTTTTAGGCCTTACAAATTATTGTCTCGTCTCCTCTTCTTAGTTAAGCTATCTATCAATAAAGAGCATCACAAGAGGCCAAAGTGGTGGTGTGGAAGGAAGAAGCAGATGTTTGGGTAACCAAGTTACAGCGTGCCTTTTCTAGACAGTTAGGAGATAGAGAACCATGGTTTATATGGATAAATAAATTGTTCACTGGGTGGTGGTGGCACACATCTTTGATCCCAGCACTTGGGAGGCAGTGGATCTCTAAGTTCAAAAGTCAGCATGGTCTACAGAGCAAGTTTCAGGACAGCCAGGGCTACAGAGAGAAACCTGTCTTGAAACACAGCATAGACAGACAGACAGACAGACAGACAGACAGACACACACACACACACACACACACCAAAAAAAAAAAAAAAAAGACCTGAAAGAAAATGTGTATCAAGGAGATATGCACACCAGCTCCAGTGGAAAAAAAAATCTCCTCTGGGTAAATGAACACAGCTTCTCCATTCTTCCTCAACTACGACGACTCAGAATAGCCTCACCCGGGTAGACTGGCACGCCTGCCAGCCAACAGATTCAACCTTAACAGAAAAGAGTTCTGCCCAAGTCATGTTTGGTTGATTCATGCAGGCTAACAGGTAACCAACGGTAATTTGGAGTTTGCAAATTTCAATCTAAGAGGTGTGCTTTCATACACACAGTCCTCTGCCTAGGAAGCCCAGCCTCAATGGCACATGAAGCCCAAACATGAAGCTCTTTACATGTTAACATACCCAAGGTGTATGTACAGTAAATAATGCAATAGGCTTTTTAGTGGATCAGAAATGCCATTTTGTTATTTTCTCTCTGTGTGAAAGAAAGTGTGGAAAACCCTGAGAAAAGTTTATAGTGTTAACAGAGGCAAGGACGGTGCACTCTAGAACATACCACATTTGCCATGACGTGGGTTTACAATTTTCCTTCTCTGAGACCTGCTTCTGTGTGGCTCACAGCTCATTGGAGCAGAAAGGCGTGGCAGAGCTACCAGAGGAAGCGACTGGTTTTGGTAAACAAAGCCATGTCCCAAAGAGGAGCTGATCAGAGGAGTCCAGCAGGTCTGGGGACAGCCAGAAGGAGACTAGCTGTCTTGGCTGACCTTAGTCATGAACACGAGCTTTCAGCAGCTCTGAATGGGCAACAGGACTGAGGTATGACCTGAGTCCCTTGTGCCTCTCAGGGCTGTTCAGAACAGCTGGTCAGGTCACTTGCTACAGCTAAGTGGTCTGCCAAAGTCCTGAGTTCAACTTAACATCACTGAGATGGGAACTTACAGGGGGATTTCCTACCAGCCTGGCTCAAGGGTTCGTGTCATTCAGGGCTACAGAAAAGCAAGGAGATAAAAGCTCCCAAAATATTCCAGCCGAGTTCCTAGTTCCTTGGGGCCTGAGGTTGCTTGACCTTGGGACATCCAAAATGGAAAGGATGCAATTATCTCTGTGAAAGACAGTTTAATAGCAATAGAAAAGGGACTGAGGCCAGGAAAAGGAAATTTATCTTTCATATCACATCTTTGCTCAGCAATGAAATGTGTACCGTTCATAAAGATGAAAGATACATTAGAAGTTGCACCGAAGGCATTGTTTTGAATTTGTTCAGTGAATGCTTGCCTTCTCCTCCTGTTCAAAATCCTGTTCTGCCAGGAGCACATTGAGTAAGGTAGTATCCTGGAGAAATGGGGGGATAGGGAGGGGAAGATGGGGAGGCAAGAGGAGGAAAGAAGAGAGAGGAAGGGATGGGAAGGGAGAGGGGAGAGGAGAGAGATAGATAGATAGTAGTAGAGAGAGAGAGAGAGGAGAGAGAGAGAGAGAGAGAGAGAGAGATTCCTTTGTGTTCTTCTTCTTCCCCACTTGAGTCTTGAGTCTTGCACCCAGCAACTGCCAGGCGCTCTGTCACCCCCAGATGATGCCTGACTGAGAACCACAACATACAAAGAGTCTGTGGCCTGGCGGGAATTTAGGGAATTTGTTTCTAGCACCAGAAAAGAGATTCAGAGAAATGAGGAGAAATAAAATTTTCATTCTTCAGAGAAGTTTGGAGAAATGCTTCACTGAGGTTGCGGGTGTTTGATATAAACACTGACAAGTCAGAGAGTTTCAACAGGTCTTGTGGGCCGAGTGGAGGACCCTGCCCTTCCCACTGAGAAGGATAAAGGTCAAGTTAGGACATTGCTTCCAGCAGGGCAAGGCACACCTTTAACCCCAGCAGAGGCAAGCAGATCTCTTGAGTTTGAGGCCAGCGTGGTCTACATAGTGACTTCCAGGACAGCAGGGTTGTTATACATTGAAACCCTTGTCTCAAATAAAAACAAAAGCAAAACAACAACAACAATAAGGAGAGAGAGAGAGAGGGAGGAGGGAGGGAGGGGAGAGAGAGGAATTGCTTTTACACTCCCTTGCTCCTTTAATCCTCAACCAGACCCCAGAATGGCAGGTCCCTTTGTTCCTGTGACTCTCAGGCCAAATCCATCCTGACCCCTTTTGGATAGGATAGTTTTTACATTGTTAAATAGTGGTTGTAAAAGAAAAAAAAAACCAAGGAATAATTTCATGATGCAAAAGTTTACGAAATCCAAATTTTAATCTCTAAAAATAAGATTTTGTTGAGATCCCTCTGCTTTCTTTCATCCGAGTGTTGTCTCTAGTTGTTTTTCAGTGTCAACCTCACAGGTGAGTAGTTGTAGCAGAGACCATTATGGTCTGCAGAACTGCAACCACTCCTGACTGGTGTTTTTCAGAGAAACAGCTGCTGATCCATGCTCTACACTTTAGCAGCTTTTAGCCATCTTCTCCAAACTTCTGTGATGTGAAGATGCAGGCCTCCCGGGTATGGCAAAGACAACATGGCACGTCTGTGTTTTAGCATTATTTAACTGTCCATACTTGTGGATGGAGTTTAGGTTCTTGCACGTTCTAGGCAAGGTCTGTACCACAGAGCTAGATCCTCAGCCCCGTGGCATCATTTTGAGATTGAGCCACTAACTTGGCACATGTGGAATTGTATGTGTATAATACAATTGACCAGTCTGTAGGGTCACTATTGTGATGAAATACCATGACCCAAGCCACTAGGGGGAGGAGAGGGTTTATTCATAGCTTACACTTCTGGATCACAGTTCATATCGAAGGAAGTCAGGCCAGGAACTCAAGCAGGGCAGGAACCTAGAGGCAGGAGCTGCAGAGGCCATGGAGGGTGTGTTGCTTACTGGCTTGCTCGTCATGGCTTCCTCGGCCAGCTTTCTTATAGAATCCAGGGCCACACCTGCCCAGGGATGGCCCCACTCCAGATCTAACTCTGTTTTCTAGTGTCTTCAGGAACCGGTGCTCAAGGGCACATAGGCCCTAAGTCCAGACACACACCACACACACACACACACACACCATACACATTCATGCACATAACTTAAAATAAAAATAAATTTTAAACCTAACAAAACCAAAAGCTGCCAGGCAGTGGTGGTCCACACCTTAAATCCAACACTTGGGAAGCAGAGGCAGATAGATCTCCAGGTTCAAGGCCAGCTTGGTCTACATAGTGAACTACAAGTCAGGCACGATTATGTAGAGAAACCCTGTGGTGTGGGGGGGGGGACTATTGCTGTCATTTAACAATAAGGAAAAGGGAAATAAAACCTTGTGTGTCCAAGATCACACAATTATGATCAGAAAAGCCTTGAATTCTGTATCTAGTGTTTTTTTTTTTTTTTTTTTTTTCTCCTTCCACAGCTTCTTAGGTTAGGAATAATTTCTTGTTAGAGTTTTTCTTCTTCCTTCCTTTCTTTTTTTTGGGGGAGGAGGGGAGGGGTTTCTCTGTGCAGCCCTGGCTATCCTGGACTTTCTTTGTAGACCAGGCTGGCCTCGAGCTCAAAGAGAGCAACCTGCTTCTACCTCCCAAGCTGGATTAAAGGCATGAGCCACCACTGCTCAGCGAGTTTTCTTTCTAAAACACTGTCCATCTGCCCCTTTTAGAGTCAGGGAAACCATATAAAGATTAAAATTAAGTGTTTCTATTAGCTGGAATGGTCCAGGGCACCACTAAAGACAATGATGGGGAGGAAGTGGAGGAAGTGGAGGGATGACTTACATCTGTGGTGCAGGCGCTCACGAACCTTTCCACAGACTTGACTCCGTGGCAAGCCCGTTCTGTGGACTGAGAGCTGGGAGTCACCCAGAGTCTATATGTGTATGCCAGTTCAGGTAAGAAGGCATCTGGCAAATCACTAGTGATTTTATTATTTCCTTTCACCTCCAGGTGCCCCAGAGGTGGGCTGGACTACGTGTGGGTCAGGGGCAGACCATGACACCCCAAGTTCTCGTTCTGAAGGGTTAGAAAAAAACTATTCTTAATCCTGCCTCCCACCTGTCCCTTGTAATTTCAGGTGGTTAAAAAGAATGGATCGATGGGCCAGACAGATGAGTTTGGGGGTGAAGCTGAGCCGGACTCTAAATCTGGCCCTAGCACTTATTAGCTCCGTGACCCTGCTCCGCCCTTCCCTTGCACAGCTGGCTGTATTTATCCCTGCTTTCCCATTTCCACTTTGTGCCACCGGGAAAGTCCTTGCTGGTCCCTGGCAGGCACCTTCCAGCCTGAAGATTCATTTCTTGGGCTTAGAGCTCTGCCAAGGAGAGCTGACATATGAAGCCAGTGACACCACGGCAATTTAATTCCGTGGACTTAGAGCTAGGAGTCACCTAAAGTCTACAGGCTCATTATTCCTGCATTGAAGCCCATCTTTTTCCTTCCCACCAACCATGAGACATGGGCCCCTGGCCTGGTCCTTTCTTTTCCTCCCTATTCTCTGGATCCCACTTTGCCTCTTCTCGGGACCTCAGCCTCTCCCACATTAGCATCCTTCCTGGCTTCCCTCCATGGGTATTTAAATGAGCTCGGATCTTTCTCTTCTTAATTCGGGACAATACCAGGCCTTATGGGGCCCGACACCCTCTGCAGAGAGTGATTACCTCACTTCTCTCCTCTGCCAAACTTCTTAGAAGAATTACTTAAAGACTTTGATAGACAGATGGGAGAAATCTCAGTATATAAGGAAGACATATGTTTGTTGGAAGGGAAAGACTGGACAGCTCAGAGGTTGGTTGAGGTCTGGAAGAAAGAAAAACCAAAAACCAAAACAAAACTCCCCCCAGAAACACTGAACCTGAAAGTCAATGTGAACCTTCCTGCCACGTAGCAGGGTGTGGGTTCCTGTTCTGGGTAGGTGTTATGGAGGACAAGTTTAACACCTACTATATATCTGTCTGTCTTCAAGCTGCTCACAGCTTCACATAAACACTCAGTTACGGTATCAACATGAGCCAGTGAGTGACAAAGGCTGAGCGGACCAGACCCATAAAGGTTAGGGGCCTCAGACCAAGAGAACCTTCCTTGCCCCTTGGGGACCTAGCAGCAGGAAACTCGCAGAGGACTTATCAGCACACTTGAAGAGCCTCCACTGGGCTGTGGGCAGAGCTCTGTCGGTAGAGTGCTTGCCTAGCATGCGGGGAGCCTTGGGCTTGATCCCCGGCACTGCACACTGTGTAAGCTGCACATGGGGCTACAGGCTGGTAACCCCACTATTGGTTAAAAGATGAGTTTGAGGCTAGCCTGAGCTACACGAGACTTCTGTCTTGAAACTACAAGTACTGTTTCTGCCAGTGATTCTGGCGTGTGCTAGAGTTTCCACTGATTGGAAGCAGTCAGATGGTTGGCGTTGGAGGTCAGACTGCTGGGGCATTTTGGCACTTGTATTTGTGTTGGTGAGACAGAACCAAGGCGAGAAGATGACCCAGAGAGTAACCAGTACAAAGAGGCTGGAAGGGTAGAGGAAGGGGTGCTACAGTAGAGATGGGGGGGTGGGGGGGTCAGAAGGAGCAGCCCCACAGACGGGGAGCTCTATGAAGAGGGTGGTGGGGGAGCAGGAAGTCTGGACTCTCAGCTATCTGTGGATTCTAAAACTGCTTCTCCTTCTCCCCACACACTTCTAATTCCTTTCTCTCCTCTCCCCTCATTAGTCTCCCGCACCGCACCCCACCCCCCACCCCTCCACCCCAGCCCACATCTCCCCAGGTGAAGCTTCACCCCTCTCCTTTTGATCTCGTCAGTGTCAGCTCCTAGCCAGGATGGCATCCTTTCCCTGCCTCCTCCATCTGTATTTCCTCCTCAGAATCCACCCCCTCACCACCCGCTACAGAGGAGAAATTATACACTACTCCGTTGAGAAACCGTTCTAGAGAGGCTACACAGTTTGACAAGTACCTACTCAAAGCACCGGGGGAGCTACACCTGCATTTTACATTCTCACAGTGTATGCCAGGAATTCATTCAGCACGAATCAGATGATTTTAAAAAAATATTTTTTTGGAAGCAAGCTTTATGTGAAGTTACACGGGAACCCCGTGGAAAGAAGGCTCGGTGTGGCGTGCCCGGGAGGCAGCTCCCGTGGGAAGTCCCTTCCAAAGCCCAGAGGAGTCCTGTCAGGTGGCGGAGCAGCTCTGTTTTCCTGTGGGAGTGCCTCTGAAGACAGCACCCTTCGCTCACACCTGTGCTGATACGGCTAACACCTTATTCCCCTAAAGGCATTCTCTGTGGGATGCTGGATGGCATGAGGACACTTGCAGGAGGCTTTTCTTTTCTCATTTAGAAACTTCCGGTAAGAAGACCCAAGGTTTTCGACCTGATGTCTTACGTCTGCTCACTTTCTTGTGATGCCAAACCTGTAAAAGAGTCATGACAGAACCATGCCACACAGTCTGGTGAGGGCCAAAGCATTGTAGATTCTACCAAAGTGTGAACCACGCTGCCACTACAGGAGTATCTGGATTGGTGTCCCTGCTCAACTGTCCTCTTTGCATGTCACCCAAACCTTATTAGATACTGTTAAGTAGCCTTCCCCAAACACAATCTTTATTAGTGGCAGGGTGGTGTTTGGGGGTTATTAGTTCCTAACCACCCCCCACCTCTACTCACCTCCCAGGGGCATTCTGTCCTACCTTGCTTTCTACAGCGTGGAAAAACACAGTGAGGGATAAGCAAGAAAGTTTATCTCATTAAAAAAAAAAAAGCAAAAGCAAGTTTTTATTTTTAAAATTTTATTTAAATTTTAAAACATGTAGTCCATCCTGAAGGGAAGTCAGGGCAGGAACTCAAGCAGGAGCTTGGAGGCAGGAACTGAAGCACAGGCCACGGAGGAGCCACGGAGGAGCTCTGCTTGCTGCTTGTTCCCCATGGTGTCCCTGCCCTGCGTATGTCCCTCAGGACCACCAGCCCAGTGGGCTGAGCCCTGTCACTTCAGTCATTATCAAGAAAATGCAAGCTGGGCATGGTGGTGTATGCCTTCATGCCCAGCACTCGGGGACGGAGGCAGGAGGATGTCTGGGAGCCAGTGTATCCTGGCCTACAGGGAGAGTTCCAGACTAGCCAAGGATACATAGTGAGACTTTCACCAAACAGGCCCACTCTCAGACTGTGAACACCGAATAGGCCTCCGGCCTCACTGGGCACCATCCCGTCCTGCCCTGTGCTGCAGCTGCCCTCATACACATTGACTCATTGAACAGGCAAGCTTAGGCTCGGGCCACGACTTAGCGGCTGTAATTAAATGGGGAGTTTGTGTGTTCAGGTTTGGTGGTGCGGGGCAGTGATCTCAGCTTTTGGGAGGTAGGGACAGGAGGAATGTGGATTCAAGCCACTCTGGGCAAGTTCAAAGCCAGCCTTCACTAAAATGAAACATCATCCCAGAAAGGCAAGAGGTGGGAACATAGCACAGTAGTGCATGACGCTGGGCTTGCTCTGTAGTCACCCCATACAGGCAAGGCACAGTCTGTAAAGGAATGTGTCTGTATAAGGGTGAGCAAATGAAGTGATGTCTCCCTGCTTTCACTGACCCTTGCAGTTAGCTGAGGTGTAATCATAAACAATCCTGCCTTGGTGTCTAATGGATTCTCTCAGCAAGAGATCGTCAGCCCAAGAACCAGAGCAGCCTCTGACTCCCCTTCTCTCGCCCTCCTCGTGCCAGAGCAGCGAAAGAGACGCATAAATTTCTTGAAGAATTGCACCTGTCCCTCTGACCAGGCGTGGAAGTAACTATACAAGAAATTGGTCTGGTGATCATCAGCCAGTTCTACCCGGCCTGCGTGCTGCTTCACACCGACGCTTTTCTCCTGTTTGCTCTTACTCAAGTCTGTTTCTATAGCCTGCGGCTAAGCTGAACCCGCCAGTCAGCTCGGCTCACACTCGGCTCATTCAGTTCCTGCCAACAGCAGTTTTCCTGGGGATCCCTCCTTCCCTCCGCCCCCATTGCCTGCTCCCGCGCTGAGCCGATCTGGAAAGGCAAAAAAAACCTCTGTCTTTGTCATCCTCCTGCAGGGCTGTGTCTTAGTGTGAGCTGGCACGTAGCTGGTCACCTGGTGGCTGCTAAAAAGCGTTCTCTATATTTAGGACAAATAACAGTCAGTTTACTAGGGTAGGATAAAGTGTAATAGTTGAGAGGATTAGGATTAAACGTGAGATGCTATGCAGTTCTCTGGATTTTGTCCGTTCTTATAATAGAAACCATGTCTAAAATACATAGCCAGGTTTATCTTTTTATGTACATAAGAGTTTTGCCTGTATGTATGCCTGTGTGCTGTCTGTGTCTTGTTCCCACAGAGGTCAGAAGAAGGCATCGGATCCCCTGGAACTGGAGTTAGCCGTGGTTGTGACCCACCACATGGGGTCCTCTGCAAAAGCAGCAAGTGCCCTTAGCTTCTGAGTCATCTCTCCAGCCCCAGCTATGCTTGTTTTTTCTTTTTGTTTTGATTCTTTGTTGTTGCTGTTGTTTTAAGACACACTTTCACTGTGTAGCCCTGACTGGCCTGGAACTCTCTGTGTAGACCGGGCTGGCCATGAACCCACAGAGATCTGCTTCCCTCTGCCTCTCGGGATTAAAGATACATGACACATGGGCTGGAGAGATGGCTCAGAGGTTCAGAGCACCGAATGCTCTTCCGAAGGTCCTGAGTTCAATTCTCAGCAACCACATGGTGGCTTACAACCACTTGTAATAAGATCTGGTGCCTTTTTGTGGTGGGCAGGCACATGTTTTGGTAGAATACTATATAAATAATAAATAAATCTTAAAAAAAAAAAAAAAGATATGTGACGCCACAGCCAGCATGCTCTGGTTTTCTGTACTTGATTTCTAGTAAAGTGTTTTAAGCCTCAATACAGCCTCTTAGGGTAAATGTGCTGTTATGGTTCTCATTTTACCAATGAGGAAGCAGAAAGATTTTCTACCCTGTAAAAGAGACAGGAAGTGGCAGAATCCTAGCATTTAAATGGTCTGACTTATAATTGTGTGTGTGTGAATAGGGCTCAGTCATGCTGTGTGGTATGTGTGAAGGTACGAGGGAAGTTTGGGGGATCTGATTCTTTTCTTCTACTGCAGGTGACAGGGATCGAACGCATGTCCTTATGCTTATTATACACAGCAAATGCTTTTACTTGCTGAGTCATCCCCACAAGCCCTGAATCCCACTTCGGAGCAGCGGGTTCAGTTCCAGATTCTGTGTTTTTTAGCACTGCACCTCCTCGCTTTGGAGTAGTGTCAGTGTTGTTCTGGTTTTATACATTTACTGATTTATCCAAAGATATTGAAGAGACATTGGGAGTCTCTAGAGTACATACTCCAGCAAGTAGGGCAGATGAAGCCCTTGCATTTACAGTATTAGGTTGTAGTTAAGGAAACTGAGGCTGGAGAGAAGGTAAATACTTGTCCAACAAGGATTGGCCAGCCTGTAAACAGTGGCTCTGGGCCCCTGAGTTCTGAACCCCAAACTCTACTGTCGGTGAAGACAGGCTGAATTTCAGGCTCCTAAAGAGGTGTGAGGACGCTGGCGCTGGGAACTGGGAATTGCACTGACACGTGCCTAGCAATTACTACCGTCATTCTTTTACCTCATCTTTCCCACCGTCCCCTCGCCTTTCCCCCTTTCCCAGGCCTTCTGCTGCACAAGGTAGAATTTAGCTTTGATAAGGGTATTCTGGACCAGAGAAATCACTGAGGGGAACAAGTCTGACCCTGGGGATTGCTTAACACATCTTTGAATGGCTGAGTACTTTTTAGTACACCCCAAACTGCTTGGTTACCCTCCTCTCTTCATTCTCCTATCCATGCTCAATTTCTTACCAGATTTCAAGGCTTCATTTTCTTCACAGGGAGAAAATTCTGTCTTGCTTTCATCTCTCATGCACTGCTCCCTTCTGTAGGATGGGGGTAGGGGAGGTTTACCCCCCCCCCCTTTTCTCGAAGTTCAGTGGCCTGGCTTCCCTAAGCATTCAGCCCACAGCTTTTCTCAGACTGTTATAGCCCTGTGGTTGCCGTAGAAACCCCCAAGGTTCTAGGGATGACATCTGACTTGTGTGGCATTAAATGCAACCAGGTCCACGTTCTTCAACAGCCAGTCCCACTGGCAGGATCAAGCCAGGCGGCTGCCTGTGCTTCTGAGCGGGAACATTTGGGGAACACAAGAAGCAGCCGAGTGGTCAGTCTAGCTTGGCTGTCAGCAGTGGATTTCCCCATCCAGTGCTAGGATTGGGACCTAAAAAGGCAGCTGTGGACAAGAGGCCCACACAATGTAGAAGGCGGGCTGAAGATGTGCCCCCATCTCTGTCTGTCAATCTCTCTCTCTCTCTCTCTCTCTCTCTCTCTCTCTCTCTCTCTCTCTCTCTCTCTCTTCCCCTGTCCTCCTCCCCCTCTCCATCCTGCCCTCTCCAGCCCCAGGCCTAGGACATGACGAATGTCTGAGGAGATTGGCAGCTTTGCCCTCAGTTGAGTGTCCCCATACCATACAGTTGTGAGCTAACCCATCACTCCCAGAAGGTCCCTGGCGTCTCTCCGATGGTAGATCCTGTCCCCTCTCCTGTGACTATCACTTGACGTTCTCTTGCCTCTGGAACACTACTTTTCGTGGATATAGGGAAAAAGGCCACAGGTTAATTCTTAGTCTCCATCCATCTTTCTTGCAAGCAAAGGCATGCATGCGAGTGGTCGATCTAGGAACTGATGCCTGAATAGGAGTGGGGGGGGTTTGCACCTGTAAAGATAAACCAGGAACAGGGCAGGTCAGGCTGCAATTACTTTATGTGTCTTGACCATCCCTGAGGCCAGCCAGAGCACAGCCTTTCTTTGGAGGAGCTGAGGAACCCCTGCAGGATGTGTCTTTGACCCAACAGCCCATAGCATGGAGGGATGAAACATGACTCTGCAGTGCTCTGCTCCCTGTTGATCCACTGTGGTCTTCGGGTGTTAATTTCCACACTCCTCCAGGCTTGCACGTGTAGCAGAATAGCTGAGCAGATTCCCAACTGGCAACAGAGATAGGACCCCAATGCACAGGAAGTGAAGGCTCAGGGCACCCAGCTTCTGTACCGCTGTTCTCACTTGCAGAGTGGTGGCTCCAGGGGAATCCAGCAGAAGTAGGGAGCCTGCAGGGAGATGACCCTCCCCTCCTCTCCCTCTGCTCGCAGATGCAGAGCCTGGGATGGTTCAAAGCTCAGTCTAGTCTGTTCGCATGAACCTTCCCCAAGGGACTGTTTGTTGGACTTCCTGCTTGGATGGGACTTGGGAGGCCAGGAACCACACAGCTCTGAGGTGGGACAGTGTCCCAGTGGAAGGGCATCCTGAGACATGGGGCCTAGGAATCAGCCCGGGCTTCCTCAGCAGAGGCAGTGTAGCTCCCTGGGGAGGGTATCCCCAGCAGAGCCGAGGAACTGAGACCCCTCAGTCCCTCTCTACTTCTTTGCTTCTTCCCTTCTGCCTTTCATTGCTTCTTGCCTTCTTCTGTTGAGAGAGTAACACCAGGCAGCAAATCTCATAAAAGAGACTTATTGAAGGGTCCAGGAAGTAGAGGGACAAATCCAGGAGTGGCTGCCTCAGGTCCTGGGAGAAGGTAGCCACTGGTTGATCTCAGTGTGGTTCAACCAGACCATTCATGTGACAGGGTCTGGAGAGAGTGCTTACCTGCACATTGCCAAAAGGAGAGCCTGAGTCAATTTTCACAGCACATGTCCCATGTGCCTGTTTTCTCTAGTATCAAACTAGGGGTTACTGTTGGCCAGTGGGGTTCCCATCACCCCACATCTCTCCCACACCTCCCTCTTTGCCATTGCAGACTGCTTTAATTCCTCATGGGGCACACTTTGTGGGCACCCTAGATCCCATGAACTGGAATAACACCTTAACCCTTAACCCCAGGACCCAGCCCCTATGCCCCAGCGTTCACAACTCCTTACTCTCCGAGGTACCCTGAGTGTTCTGGGGCTTGTGCCCTGCTGCTCCTTTTCCCACAACTAGGGGTGGTTACCTGGTGAAGAACCCTTGCCAGTTCCCATCACAGGGCTTAGAGCAGCAAGACTTAACAAGCAAGCAGTTCGGATCCTGCCGTTCTTGCCATCCTGGGTGTACCTGCCGCTAGAAGAGCAGGGTCGGCTATTTCTCTACCTACTCACTGTGGGGTTTCCTCTCAGCTCGGTCAGGGTCTCCACAGTGCAGCTCGGATCATCCTCACTCTCCAGGACCAATTAGACTGACTGGCCACTGTAGTGCTACAAAATCAGGGAGAAGTAGATTGGCTAAAGACAGGAAGAGGGGGTCTTTGTCTCTCTTCCTCAGGGAGGAATGTCGCATTTATACCAGCCAGTCAGGCATAGTAAAAGGTAAGATCCTACAACTCCAGATGGGTCTCCAATCGTAGACACCAGCTTGGTACCTCTGGCCGGTGGCTCGTGAACAATTCAGTATGGAATTGGATACTGCTTTTAAAGTAAAATGTTTTCAGTATGCCTGAGAATTATTTCTAAACTAAATTTGCATACTTTCACTTATATTTTACTTCTTTAAGTTTTTCAGTGTAGTTGACAGTCTTAATACTGGTCCTAGTTTCAGCCCCAAATACTTCATCAGCAGCTCAGCCTCCAGTTGTAGCAGAGCTTCCCCATCGATTCCATGTTGCCTGAAGAGCCCGGGGAGGGGGGGCCTTATATGTGAGGATCTGTATGTTTCGTACACTGTATCACTTCATCCACAGGCCAGGTCGAAGGGTCCATTACAGATGCCTTGTTTCAGGACACTGGGGTCAGGAACAGCGTTATAACGTGAAGCTCTACGACTGTTTCTTCGTCTTCAAAAGGTATACTACATTCATTTCACCCCTTACACCTGAGGAAGGACTCCATGGACTGCCCCGCAGTGCCACTTAGATGAGAGGACGCAGAGCAGGGGGTGTCACTCAGCACCCACCAAGAGACGTAAAAAACTATTAGCAACAAGGAGAATGCTTTGGTTTTCACGTGCCTACTTCTCCGTCAGGACCCCAGGCCGGGCTGTAGGACCGGAAGATGAGAGCTCAGCAGAGCGTTCGGTTTGGGGTCCTGAATGCGACGATTGGCTGTCTGAGTCGTGACACATTCCTTCATCTCCGGGACTTTCAGTTCTCCAGCAGCAGGTGAGTTCTGCTGATTGCAGCGCTTCCTGACCATCCCTGGATGGACCTCCCAGCCACTGTTTCTGCTATACCCCGCTCTGGCTTCAGTCTGCCCATGCCTTCCTCCAAGAAGCCTTTCTGAGGCAGATCCTCTTAAGACCCCGAGTCCAGGTCCGCAAACGTCCACCTAGGGCCTCCTGTGGTTAATTTTCCTCATCAAAAATAGATTTTCCTCTTCCTGTCCCTTAGACTTGGCGATGCATTTGCCCTGTTCCTTCCAAATTCTTTGGCCCAATTTGGCCCAATCCCCAACGCTGATCCTTGCTATCTAAGACGGTGGCCTGGGTCACAGACTCAGCTTGCTGCCAGAGACAAATATAAGTTATCCTTGGTGGAACTAAACCGATGACCTGACCTCCTTGGCACCATGCGCTGCCTGATACAGGCCAGCCCATCATACACTTCTCCTTACCAAAAGAAGGGGAACATTGGCTACGAGTACCAGAAGGCGTGGTACTGAGCATGCGAGGTACACCAGCCTTGAGCTCCGCAGCAGGGCTCTCTGAAACACCTTCACAGGAGGCATCAGAAAGCCTGGATTTGAATCCTGGGCCCTGTCATTTGTTAGTTTTGTAGCCTCAGGGGAGTCCCTTGATTTCCAGATATCTGCTTCCTTCTCTGTACAGCTAGAACAGTAATTCTTTTTCCACTTCAAAAAAAAAAAAAAAGTTTGTGTGTGTGTGTGTGTCAAATGAGATACTTTGTGTGAAAACACTTGTAATAGTTGAGTGTGAAATATTACTGGATATCTGTAAAAAAAAGAACAAGATCCAATCTCTACCCTTAGAGTTCAACTTTTAAAAAGGATTAAAAAAAATTTTTTTAAAGATGGGGGTGGGGTGGGGGAGTGTGAGAGGGGGGACTAAGAAGTGTCGGTGGATGCTAGAAGAAGGCATCCGTTCTCCAGGAGACCGAGTTACAGGCAGTAGGAGCTGCCTAAGCTGAGATCTTAACTCTGGCCCTCTGGAGGAGCCGGAAGCGCTCCTAAGCAGTCCCAAGGCTCAACCTTTGACTGAGTCTGGTTGATTTGAATTTTTCCCAGGAAGAAACTTGGCTTGGGGAATAGGCTGAGGATGCAGCAAAATTGGTAGTGCTTGCCTAGCGGGCATGAAGACCTGAGATCAAAAGCCAGCACTGCATAAACCGGGTATGATGATGCACCCGGTATCCCTAGCATTTGGGGGTTAGAGACAGGTAGATGGGGAGTTCAAAGTCATTCTCTGCTGCATAGGAAGGTCGACTTCAGCCTGAGGTACATAAAACCCTGCCTCAAAAAACAAACCAAAAATAAAACAAAAACAATCAAGCTGAGGCTACAAGCTCGCTGGAGAAAAGAACCTTCTTGTGAAATCATATTTTCCCTCTATATGGTTCCAGGAGCTTCCCAGTAAGGACTCTGAGCTGCTGGCCCCCAAGGAGCAGCAGTGGTTCTCAGCCTTCAACACAGTTCCTCATGTTGTGCTGCCCCCCACCCCTAAAATAATTTTGTTGCTACTTCATAACTGTAATTCTGATGATGTTATGAACTGTAATATAAATATCTGATATGGACAATATCTGACATGAGACCCCTAAAGGGACAGAGACCCACAGGTTGAGAGGCAATGCCTTTCAAGCAAGCATTTGACCTTGGAAGATACTTGCTGAGTGCTCGCCTGGTACTAGCGCTGTAGGGGGTAATTGTTACTTTTCTCACTGTTGCAACAAGATCCCCAACAAAGGCAACTTTACAAAAGGAAGGTTTGTTTTGGCAGTCCTGGAGAGGAAGTCTCCAGAGGAGATTGAGGACTTCGGTTGCTTTGCAGCTGCAGTCACATTCAGCTTGGTTTCCCACTGGAGCTCAGGCCAGCACCCCAACCCAGGGAATGATGCCTCTCACACTTGGATGGATATTCCCACTTGGATTGATTCAACCTAGAAGTGTCCTCTTAGGTGCCCAGAAGTTTGTGGTCTAGATGATTTCAGATCTCACTCATGATCCAAATGAACCAGCCCAGGGAGGTTGCTTCTACAACTCTCTTCAAACCCGAATCTTTGAAGGCCCTTACTTAAGACAGCATAGTATTTGTGTATGACGTCAGCACACCTAGTCGCACTCCTTAAAGCCTCTGGAGAGTATATGTAACACCTGATACAAAGTGGGCGCCATGCAAGTGGATGCTCTGCCACACCACTTAGAGGATACTGGTGGAAGTCTGTACATGGTCTGCATCAGCAGTCGTTTTCCTGAGGATATTTCTGGTAGTTGAATACATGAATGTCTGCATCTGAAACTATGGAAAACTGAAACATATCTTTGGGTGGACCCCAAGCACACAGAGGTGGGTTTTTGTTTTTTGTTTTAATGGAGTAAATTTGTTCTAGTAAAATGGTTTAAAAAATTAAATTGGGACAAGGGAGATACCTCAGTGGGTAACGAGGCTTGCTACTGTGTCTGACCACTGAGTTTGATCCCCAGAACCCAGATGGTGGAAGCGGGGGAACCAACTCTCACAAGTTGTCTTCAGACCTCCTCACTCAAGCTGTGACACATGGGCATGCACACACACACACACAAATACATAAGTAATAAAAATTGATTTGGTTTCTAACAAAGTCACTTTATTTGAGAAGACTTGGGATTAATCAGATCTGTACAAATGAACTGAGTTGAGGCTGGAGAGATGGCTCAGCATTTAAGAATACCTACTCTACTGCTCTTCCAAAGGACTGGAGTTCACTTGCTGGGAAGCTCACAACCCCTTGTAACTCCAGAGGATCTAAGGCCCCTTTATAACCTCCAAAGGGGTGCGCACGCGCGCGCGCGCACACACACACACACACACACACTGCATACATTCATATACACAAAGACTTATATACATATATATTAATTAAAAATAATAAGGATCAGAGTTTTAAAAATTAAGTTGTGGAACACACTAAGGACCACGTCGCATTCATCCCCTCGGGGACTTAGAGAAAGGTTTTCTCTGTGTAGCCCTCGATGTCCTGGGATTCCCTCTGTAGACAAGGCTGGCTTTTGTTTCAGAGGTCCCACCTGCCTCTGCTTCCATGTGCTGGGATTAAAAGCATGAGCCACCCACTGCCTGGCTTTGTCTGGGTCTTAACAAACAACAAGAGTAAGAAAACTAGAGTAGCCCAAGTGTGAAACCATCGCAAGTGGTTAGAGTTAGGGAAGGCTGAAGAAAAAAGAGAGGCCTCAGGAAGTCGAGATTGGGAGAATGAGGGAATCCAGTCCACTAAAGAAATCATTAAGCTGGACACAAAACAAGATTGCAGAGTAAGAGGATGAACAACAAATGCCCTTTACTCCTTGGCTTATCTGTTGACGGCGATGTGGCAAGAGGCATTCTGGCTGCCAATGATTTGGCTGCCAAGGTCGGTACCCTTCCGTGGCACCCATCTTGACCGCTAAGGACTCTAAGCTGCTCCTTTGCTGAAGATAAGAACTCTTCAGTGGCGTGTGACACTTGTGTTTTTGCTCTCACCACAAACACTCTGTCAGGTCAAGGTCACCTTGCGGCCAGTGACTGATGGTTGAAACTGCAGAAACTGAACCTCATTCCTTTTACTTCCAATGGCACAGATCTAGTATGGCTTGAGTTTGAGAGCCCTTCCTGGGTTAGGATTAGGATTAGGCTGGACGCAATCCTAGATCCCCTCCTTCTACTTGCACTGCCTGGGGCTGTCCCTTTAATAAATCACCACTGAGTAGACCCAGGGCATTGCCGAATCAGACAGGCAGCCCCCACTGCTGGCTCTTTGGGGTAGATACAGACAAACACATGGGTACGTATGGTGTCCAGCAATGGTGGCACAGCCTGAAGACATACTGTGCTCTGCAGTGGGAGGGGTTTACTGTGTGCTCCCTCAAGGTGAGAACTCAAGTGTGACTAAGGATTGCCTAGGGCAGCAGTTCTTAACCTGTGGGAAGTGACCCCTTTGGGGGTCCCAAGTCATCTATCCTGTATATCACATATTTAAATTACAGTATGTAACAGTAGCAAAAATCACAGTTATGAAGTAGCAATGAAATGCTTTTTTAAAATATTTTATATATTTTTATTTTATTACCATTTATTACATTACATCCTGTTTGTAATCCCCCTTATCTTCCTCCACCTTCCCTCCCTCTTCTGTCCTATTCCCTTCCCCTAGTCCTTCTCCCCCGCCATCTGACCACAGTCTATCAGGTCTCATGTGGATAGCCTGCATCCCCTCCTCTGTGTTCCCACAGGCCCTCTCCACCAGGGGTAGTGATCAAATCACAAGCACCTCAGCTGTCAAATACAAGGACATCTTGAAATTTGCAGGGAAATGGATGAAAGAAGAAAAGGTCATCCTGAGTGAGGTGTATCAGATCCAGAAAGCCACACATGATATGTACTCAGAAGTGGATATTACCCAACATAGATGTCCTCCGAGAGACTCCACCCAGTGGGGGATCAGGACAGATGCTGAGACTCGCAGTCAGACTTTGGGCGAAGCGCTGCAAATTATAAGAAAATAATTTTATAGTTGGAGGTCACCACAACATGAGGAACTATATTAAAGGGTTAGGAAGATTGAGAACCACCGGGCTAGCGCAAAAGGTGGGTCAAAGGATTCACCAGGCTGAGGCAAAAGACAAAAAAATCTAGATGGACGATACTAAGGTACAGGCAGCAAACTGCATAATGAAGCTAAGGGTGGCAGTGACAAGGAAAGAGAAATTTAATGTGGTGAAGGTTACAAAAAGCTGAGTGACCTAGTCATAAGTTTGCACTGTACATCAAGCAAAGGAAAAATAATGGACAGTTTTAAGTGGAAATCACACAATAAGACTCTAATGAAGAAGAAGAAGAAGAAGAAGAAGAAGAAGAAGAAGAAGAAGAAGAAGAAGAAGAAAAAGAAGATGAAGAAGAAAAAGAAGATGAAGAAGAAAAAGAGGAGGAGGAGGAAGAAGAAGAAAAAGAAGATGAAGAAAAAAAAGAGGAGGAGGAGGAGGAGGAGGAGGAAGAAGAAGAAGAAGAAGAAGAAGAAGAAGAAGAAGAAGAAGAAGAAGAAGAAGAATCCCAAGTGTCATATGCAGAAAGGAATCAAAGGGAAAGGCTGACGGAAGGACTCAGCATTGGCAAATGTCTCAGATGTGATGTAATGTTACAAGCCACCATATTGGAGAGATACAGGCTGAATGTCAGCTCCAAGGCTTACCAACCAGGGCACATTCTCGCTGACCTTTTACGTCATAACTAGAGTAGGCATGAACACCAGAGGGGCCTTGTTATTCTTGCAGCACGTGGCACACCAGAAGCACCATCCGAATTATGTTATCTGTGTGGTTTGAGCTTGAACAACAGTTGCGGGAATGGAAAAACATAGACGGGGTCAAGAACTGTCAGAAGGGGAATTAGGATGACATGGTGAGTGGTTGAGACGGAGATAGAGGAAAGAGAAGCAAGAGGGTTTTCTGTCTTGGTAGCAGGTAAGTTAAGGCTTTGCAAGGAGGAAGTGATGTTACCGACTAGAAGCCACCTTCAGCTTTTACCCTGTTGGTTTTGACGAGCCTGTGAGCAGCAGGAGTAGAATGGTCAGGCACGGGACTGTGTATGTGAGCCTGAAGTTCCTGAGGTTTGCAGGGCAGAGCAGGCAGGAATGGAGCAGAGAAGCCACGCGGGGTGTACTGAGCTCAGAGAGGACCAGGAGCCACACTGGCCCCAGAGAACGAAGGTGGTAGTGGGATGTGCGGCCCTGTTAGAGAAAGCAGAAAATTCGACTATTAGAACACGGCAGCTAGGTTTGCACTGGAGCTGTCAATCACAGAGGTTGAGGGAACCTAGGTAGGACAAGGACTCTGACAGTAAGAGATGAATAGAAATGGCCCGCAGATTGGAAAAGGACAAGGAAGGGAAGGGTGGACCAGATGGGGAAGGGGGAAAGATGTCTTGCTTTTTGGGGGGGGCCTTTGGTTTTATGAGCCAGGATCTCACTGTATAGCCTAGGTTTACCCTGAACACATAATCCTCCTGTCTCGGTGCTAGAGGGAAGTACTTTTATTTCTCTTCTTTTTCTTTTTTTTTTCTTTCTTTCTTTCTTTTTTTTTAAAGGCTCTTAATCAGAAACAAAATAATTGACTGTAACATCACAACATCAGGAGGAGGCCATAGTGCCATGGATCCTATGCCTCTCAGGCTGTGTCACTCGGAATCCTCAGAGTTCCAAGGGGTCCTTATAATTGGAGGCCACCTTAGTAGGGGAGTGGAAACCAAGCAGATACCTCACTAAACCAGAGTAGCTGCCTTCCTTTGCAAATATGAATTGTGTGTAAGCTTTTACACACACACACACACACACACACACACACACACACACACACACACACAGGGGTGGCGGGGGAGATTGACTTAAGGAAAATGCAAAGATGAAGAATCTGAGGCCAAGAGGGGCCAAGTGACTTCGTTAAGATGGTCCTGCTAATTAGTGATCAAGCTGGGTCCACACCTAGCGTTCTGATCCTCAGGCCAGCACTCTTTCTTGCCGTGGCTGAGAGCTTGTACTTTTAATTTATATGGCCAATGTTTCTTTCTTCAGCTTCTAAACTGTAGTAAAAAAGAGCGGTACGCACAGTTATCATGGAAGCAAGGACCTCTCGAGGAACAGGAATTCAAATCATCCCCCAGTGACATCCTTTCCCCTCTTTTGATTTCTTAACAAGCAGCATTCGAAAGTTGATCCAGAGAGGAACCCTTCAGGCCTGCTAACACCCAGGCATGCCTTTGTGTGGAGAGGCCCGTGTCATCACACTTGACCTAAGTCTCACCAGACACCACCATGTAATGACTGAGTGCTCCACCACCACCTGCATTAAACAGAAAACATTTTTTTCTAAAGCCGAATCCCAGCTTTCACACAGACTTAAATGAGCACAGGGCAGAGGTTTGATTGAACTCGATCAATGAGTGAACCAGGCAGATGTTATAACCGATTCAAGGAGGATCCAAAGAACAGACTCATTGCTGATAGTCAGAAGTACTGAGATGAGTGTACACAAAAGGACAAACCCGTCGACTGCAGCTGCACTACACATGGCAGGATTTGCATGCCTGCAAATGAAAATTATTCTGCAAAATTATCAGTTATCTACAGTTTACAGAGTTGTAAAATAGCTCCTATGGAAGCTCAATCAGATAACATGGAAGAAAGCATGCCCCAAACAGAGTACGGTTTCCCAAAGATGCACACATTTCTACCTGCGTCTTCTAGAAAAGCAGAGATCAGTGTTGCAAACGAAAGAGGAGGCACCCAGGCCCCTTCCCTGTGGCACACACAAAGATATACAAAGTACACATGTGCATGGGTTTACATACACTATTCCAAAAGGAAGCTTAATAAAATGGGACTCATTCTACTACGTGTGATGCATACAGATACTCTCGCATTTATCTTTTGGTTTCTGGTCTTTTGTTTTGTTTTATTTTCTAGGCAAGGTTTCTCTGTGTAGTCCTAGCTGCCCTAGAACTCACTCTGTAGACCAGGCTGACCTTGAACTCAGAGACCTGCCTGCCTCTGTCTCTCTGGTGCTGGGATGAAAGGTGTGCACCACAATGCCCAACTTTTACTGATCAAATTTTGTATCTGCTAAAATTAACTTCATAACTTATTATAAATAAAAAAAATATCATAGTATATGTGCCTGGCTTTTACTGATCTAATTTTGTATCTGCTAAAATTAAGTGCATAACTTAATGTAAGTTAGAAAATATTTATCATAGTGTGTGTGGGGGGGTGTTCATGAAAGTGTCACAGCTAGTGTGTGGAGATCAGAGGACTTTTGGGAATTGGTTCTTTCCTTCTCCCATGTGTCCTGGGAGTTGAACTCCAGTCTGCATACTTAACAAGCAATCTCACTCATTGAGCCATCTTGCCTGACCTAATTTTGCTGCTTACTGATGGATCGCTACCCACTACCAACCAAGGGTTCTTGTTTGAAAGCAAGGAGCTAGACCAGTGTTCCTCAATCTAGCTTCTGTGAAACACCAGCTTTGAAATATTTTACCCTATCTGTTTTTTTTTCAGATACTGACTGATATTTTATAAAACATAAAAATAAATTACTACAAAAATGAAGGGGAAGGCTCTGGCAGAGCTACAGAACATAAGTTCATTTTTTTCCCCCTTATTAGACCAATTAGACATAAAATTGGATGTAGGGGCAATGTCATATTTCCTTTTCTGAAAATATTCATTTTCAACTGTGTGCGCATGTGTGTGTGTGTGTGTGTGTGTGTGTGTGTGAGAGAGAGAGAGAGAGAGAGAGAGAGAGAGAGAGAGAGAGAGAGAGAGAGAGAGAGAGGAGAGGAGAGAGAGAGAGAGAGAGAGAGAGAGAGAGAGAGAGAGAGAGAGAGAGAGAAACCCAAGGTCAGAGGCATCAGGTCAGGTGTTTCTGAGGAACCAAACTCTAGGCCTCTGCAAGAGCTGTATGTGCCTTTCACAGCTGAGCCACAACTGCACCTGACCCCTGCCCCCCCAGATCTCATTTCTATTTGAATGTTTCCGAATGCTTCTTGTCTCAGTGGCTGTATGTAGTCCCCTCACCCCCACTGAAGCAGAAGTAGACCCACTGGTCCTTGAAATCACACTTTCAAGCATCTCTGGCTAGATGACCCCTAAGGCCCCACGGATGCTGACAGTACATGGGTGTTCTGCTTCCCAGGCATGACACATGCTCAGGCTACCTCAGTCACTGGCGGCTTATTGTGGCATAACTGGGGTGTTTGGAGACACATCATGGGAGACCCCTGGAAGCAGTGGTATCTCAGGAAATGAAATGTCATGTGGGCACAGAATGTGTCTGACCCTAGAAATCATCTTTCACTGACGTGCTGTTTGCCAAAAGCATGATGGGGCTGTTTTCTCAGGCTTCTCCTCTATTGTAGGGGTGTGTATGTGTGTGTGTGTGTGTGTTGTGTGTGTGTGTATGCATATAGGGCAGAGGTTGACACCAGGTGTTTTCCTTGATCTGCTACTAAACCTAGAGCTCTTCCAATTGCCTAGACTGGCTAGCCAGCAAGCCCCTGAAATCCTGTTCCCATCTCCCCAGTGTTAAGACCACAGGTGCCAGCAGCTACGCCTGGCTTTTGTGTGTGTGCATGCGTGTATGGGCACCAGGAGATCAAAGTCAGTGTTTGTGTGGCAAGCACCTTCCTGACTGGGTCATCCCAGCAGCCTCTCGAGCTGGCCCTCATGTTAATCTTTTTCATGTGGCCGGTGGTATTGTTGTAGTTGTTTGTTTGCCTCCCTACTTGTAGTTTGTGAGAGGCCCTCATTGCCTGCCACAAAAGCCGCTTCTGTCGTGCCGAATGTGGCTGGTGTAGGAGGGTTACCTGCCACAATCCAGATCAGGTGCTTGCCAGGCCAGGAGCTGGCTGTATGCAGCCAGAGAGTGGAGAATAGGCTTTTGTGGCAGAGAAAGGGCCTCTTTCCTGCAAGGAACAGCTATGGGCTTCAGCCCTCCGGCACAGAAGACAATGGAAGGAAGCAGCTGCCAGGAGATTGCCTTTGAAGACAGCTTTTAGGAAAAAGTGGGTCCTCATCCAGAGTACAGTTTACAAGTCTCTATTTGCAAACTTGGACTAATCCCTGGAGACCACTTGCTTGGAGAACACTTGTTGCACTGTCTGACACAGCACAAGTGAAACGGAACTGTGGGGACTGGCCCTCCCATCCCTGTTTCTGTCTTAGAATAAGACTAAAGGGAGACATTGGAAATCCTGCCCAGGACCACTGGGGCATCCTCTCACGCTGTCTCTCTCAATTTATTTATTTATTTATTTAATGTGCTTTGGTGTTTTGCTTACATGTCTGTCTGTGTGAGGGTGCCAGATCTCCTGGAACTGGGATTATAGACAGTTGTGAGCTGCCATGTGGGTGCTGGAAATTAACTCTGGTCCTCTGGAACAGCAGCCGATGCTCTTAAGCACTGAGCCATATCTCTACCCCAACCACCCCTTTATTCTCTTTTCTTTTCTTTAACCTTTCTCTTAAGTCAAGAGACCCTTAATCTTTGTAAAGCTTACTTCTAAAGATATTTGCAAGCCTTCAAATTCTCTGTCAAACAGGAGAGTTTCTCCCTCCTTTATATGTGGCTGTGCACATATACGTGTTTGCATGTGTGGTAGTGTGTGTGCATGCCTGTGGAGGCCTGAGGCTATGTTGAGAATCACCCTCTATCATTCCTCCACACACTGAGGCAGGGTTTCTCAGTCGAACTCAGAGCTCAAGGATATGACTAGTCTTGTTGGTAGCTCACTTTGGAGAGCTTTCGCCCACATCTAGATTTACAGGAAGATTTACAGGAAAGATGCCACAAACCACTGGCATTTCTGTGCCTTCTGGCTTCTCATACTTGCATAACAACCACTTTAACGGAGCCATCTCTGTAGCCCGAGAGCATCTAAAACCTGGTGTGGCCGTTTGGGTTTACAGTCTAAGCATGTGGGAGCAGACACATCATCATAGATCAAGGCCAGCCTGGGCTACATAGTAAGTTCTAAGGCAGCCTGAGCTACTGTCAGTGTCTTCATTATCCAGCCAGCAATGAAATGAAGCAGGATTTCAAATGACTGGCTACAAACTCAATGAAACTAAAGACTAGTAAAGGTGTATTGAGAATCAACAACAGACAACAAGTTGTTTTC
Source organism: Acomys russatus (assembly GCF_903995435.1). Taxonomy (NCBI): domain Eukaryota; kingdom Metazoa; phylum Chordata; class Mammalia; order Rodentia; family Muridae; genus Acomys; species Acomys russatus. The sequence continues at coordinate 757,777 of NC_067159.1, forward strand.
TCCTAAAATTGAGAGAGAATCATTGCCTACCGCAAGTCAACCTCAAGTCTGAGGAAACCGCATCCTAACCTTTAAGAGCTGGTAGTCACAACCAAGTTAGGTCAAATTCTAGACTGCTGGATTCCGTGCTTAATGCCGCCACTCCATCTCCTTTCATTTATTACATTTCATACCAAAATGAACAGCCATATTACTTGATGTTTAGACTTCCTAGGCCCGTCCACATTGCCCATATATAAGACGTAATGTGTATAAAGTGCTTCATACAATGCCTGCTGCATGGTGAGCACTTTGCCAGTGTTAACGCTGACATTCATATGTATTAAACCTATGCTACCTGGATTGCACGAGTCAGCTTTCGTGCTTAGGGCTGTATTGATGCCTGCGTGGATGACAGCTATCTTCATTATCAGCTGTGCTTTGGCTTTCTTAGTCTGCTCGCTGAGGTACTGTTTGCAGTGCTCTCCGCTAGTCTTCAAGTGCATCTTGGAAGGTCTTTTGTAGCCCCAACTGGCACCCTTACAGCTATCATCAGCAAGGATGTTCTATATACACTGGGCATCAGGCAGATGCTGCCACCTGGCTGACTTACTGACTGGTTCCTCCTTCCACGCTATTCTGACCTTTCATTGCAGCAAACACAAGAAGTTCCTTTTCTACCTCTCCCGCCATCCAGAACAGTCTTCCCACATCTCCCTTGCCTCATCGACTCACCATCTCATTTCACCCTCGCTTCCTATTTCTAGATTTTTTTTTGTTTCATTTTCCTCCCTAGACTATCATTTTTTAAAACTCAGCACACAGATATGCATTACTTTTAGGAAATATTTCCCCCTTGCTCCTATAGCTTAAATTAGCTGTACCCATTTCCTGTGCTGCCTACCAGTATAAATGGGACAATAGTTCAAAGTGTGACTTATCAAAGATGAAAAGCTCCGTGCAGGGTAATTGAATACGCGCTGACTCTGTGGAGCCAGGCACTGAGTCGGTGGAGAGAAACTTCCTTGGTGCCTCTTGTCTGGGCAGCCGTGTTGTGGTGGATGGTGTTAAAAAGCACTCAGCAAGAGGAGAGGGTTGGGGAGGATGAAGCCCTGGCTATGTGGAGGAGGGAGATTCAGAGGAGAGGGCTGGGGAGGATGAAGAGGAGGGAGATTCAGATGTAGGAATCCATCTGTGGAGCTCATGCACTTCACAGTCCTGTGCCCTCACTCTGCCTTAGTCTCAGTCGTGGCAAAAACACCTGACATGAGCGGTTAAGTAACAGGGATGAGCACAGAAGGCCGTGAGAGATAAAGCTGATGCCACTGGTAGCTATCTTAGCAAAGCAGATGACTCGAGCAGCCTCACAGCTCAGGAACCTTTCTACTCTTTATATATATATATATATATATATAATTTATTTATTATATATACAGTGCTCTGCCTTTATGTATGCCTGCAGGCCAGAAGAGGGCACCAGATCTCATTATAGATGGCTGTGAGCCACCGTGTGGTTGCTGGGAATTGAACTCAGGACCTCTGGAAGAGAAGTCAGTGCTCTTAACCTCTGAGCCACCTCTCCAGCCCAGCATTTCCACTCTTGCAGCCGTCTGCCCTAATCAGGGTATTTTGTTGTACTTTCATACGTATAATAATCTAGTTTATCTACAAATGATTCATTTACAATTCAATTAAACAACTGAGGAGAATAAAATGTTAAAATAAACATGTGTTCAAATAAGATACACTGTGTATAATTAGGCACAACACATAGGCCTGTCTTAGCATTTGATTTGCATGATAATACAAATAGGTCATTTGAGGATGTGCCAAATATCAGAGATTAGCTGACCTCTGTGTTCCTGCTGAGCTGGAGAGGACCATTTTGTGATCTGAATGAAAAGAAAGAAAAAAAAAAATCAGTATGTTATCCAAATGTTTACAAGAACCCAGCTGTTTGATGTCAGGTAGACAGAACACACAGATAACTGACAGAGACATTTCCTTTCATCCAGATGTTTCTGCATTGTGTTGATTTAGCCTGACACATAGCAAAGTTAAGTCACTTCCTCAGGATTCATGACAAAATCTTCTCAGTATACTGGCAATAAAACTGCGTAGAGCTTTGCTATTTCAGTGTCACCAACGCAAATGCTCTGCCTCTGCCCCACACATGAAAATAGTCCATCCATTTCCCTCCATTCTCCGGCTCTCTGCTTTCCTCGCTGCCCACCACCCAAGGTCTGCGTTAACCTGAGCTGCGACCCACGACAAAGTGGACTCCTCGATCACAGGGCTATGCCCTGTGGCCTTTGTCTTTGAAGCTGCTTCTGTTCACAGCAATCACCATCTCTCTGGGATATCCCTCCCTGGGCTGAGGAGTTGGTCGGAGGATGAGGATTCCCAGCCATCTTAAGGGTTGATTGCAGTCAAGGCAATCACAGCCACCATTCATCCACCCATTATCATGGTCAATAACACAATTCATCTAGATTTGGCTGTGATTCACAGGCCTGGCTGAAGTGACGGATGCTGACCCATGCATCCTATCCATGTGCTCATAAATCTCACTGCTGGCCTTGGCTTTGCAGCTGGAGCTACTATATGCAGAGCCCATGGTGTTCAGAAATCAACCTCTTTGACTCAGCTTCTTCTGGTTGCCTTGACTGCCGGAGCCTCTGCCGGTGCCTGATCACTGCGTGTCTCCAGTTTATCTGCACCTTTCACGGCCAAGATGTCCTCAGCTGGACCACTCAGCTTGAGGTAGCACCTCCTCATCTTCCCTGGCTTCTTTGCCCCCAGCACCCAAAGCCTCACTCCCTTTAGCATGGTCTCCCTCAGTTTTCTGCTCAGGCTCTGTTGTTGACACTCAGGACCTGGAATTTACCCAGAGGCAACAGGAGCAAGGGGCCCTGGGTCTGGAGCAAGCTCCCTGTCTGACACTGAGTAAATTACAACACCTCTCTGGCCCGTACTGTCCTTACCCTGACATAATAGTGTTGGACTAAATCAGGTCTGAGGTCCCCTCCAGTTCTAAAATCACACTATCTTTCCTAATGCCGTGAGCCTGGCTGCCTCCCAAGGCACCACTGCTTATGATTGTATCTAGTTATTATGCAGAGATATTTTGGAGGTAGGATGGGGGAGGTAGGCTCCAGGATCGGTTCCTTGAAAACTTACAAAACTTGTCTGCTAACTTTCTCATCTTTATGTGCCCCATTTCTTCTGTGCTGAATTAAAACACAAAGAAACAAAAAAACAGGCTTAATCATGTGCACCGTCACCTCCTCAAGCGCACAGTAAAGAGAGACACCCAGGAGAGCTTAGTACTCTGAATGCTGTAGAAGCAAGGTGCTGTGAGCCCAAGATGGTGCTGACAGTGAAAGACTTCCTGCCCCCAGGAGTCAGAGGAGAGAGAGTCAACTGACAAGACAGACAGAAAGGACCAGGAGGAGGATGCCCGTGTCTAGGTGGTTGCCAAGGAAGAGTGTTCCCACAGACTGCACAATCAATACTTCCTCTGGAATTTAAATATGCTAATTACACAAGGACTAAACATGGAAGGAAGGAAGGAAGAGAGGGAGAAAAGAAGGAAGAAGGAAGCTTAGTATGCACCCTGCAGAGGCTTCCAGAGTTGGCGGTTTGCAGACAACAGTCCTGAGTGTACTGAGCACTTGCTGCAATGCAGTCTGACCAGGATGGTCCAGCACAGACGATTTTCGGTGCTTTCTCCTAACACCCCAACACAGGTTACATCAGAATAATGAACATTTCAGCAAGTTCTCAAGAATTCACTAAGGGTATTAGTGTAGGAAGTGGAAGGAAGGGCATTTACACTCTCCCCTTATGTGAATAATCTAATGGGGCTTTTCCGTTTTGATTGTGGCTGTTATAATTTTGAACCACAGGCAGATTTGGCAGATTTACTCCTGGTAGTGATTTCAAAAAGAAATTGCTAGAGATGGTGCCTGGTTTTGGCTTCTAAACTCAGAAACAGTTCTGAATAAGCAGCCCGCTTTCCAAGCTGAGTCATGAGACAGCAAATGAGTGTTGTGTAGGATTTTACTGGATCGGAAGGAACATCCAGGCTATTTAGAGCAGGCTAGAAATGTCCTGCTTTGGCAAGATGGGCTGTCATTGAAGGAAGAGAGTGTGTCCAAGGAGGGCTGATTCAATCTCTCTCTCTCTCTTTAACTTAGTAACTCTTATTTCTTTATTTGTTATTCATTCTTTGACATGTTCACACCTTTCTCTCTCTCTCTCTCTCTCTCTCTCTCTCTCTCTCTCTCTCTCTCTCTCTCTCTCTCTCTCTCTCTGGCTTTTGAGACAGGATCTCTGTGTGAGCCTTGGCTGTCCTGGACTCGCTTTGTAGACCAGGCTGTCCTCGAACTCACAGAAATCCTCCTGCCTCTGCCTCCCGAGTGCTGAGACCGAGTGCGTCACCACGCCCGGTGATGTGTTCACAATTTTATACAGTGTGTCTTGATTATGTTCATCCCTAACTGCTCCCTCAGCTGCCCTAGAGCCCCCCAAAACATCCTCTCCCACCTTCATGTCCTCTTTTTTTCCTTTATAATCCATTGAGGTCAATTAGTGCAGCCTAAAGGCACATATGTGAGGCCATTCACCGGAGAGTGGATAGTCTACCAGCAGGCGGCCTTCTGCCCCCAGCGGCTGCTTTGTGAAGGGTAGTGCCTCACAAGTGCTTTCTTTATCCATGCTAGAATATTGATTGACTTGGTTGTGTGCATTAATTGCTTCCCGTTACTAAAGAAGTTTCTCTGACTGAGGTTGAGGACCTCACTAATCTATACGTATGAACCTAAATATTTAGAAGAATGTTTGACAGCATGTCCATTTAGGAAAACAACAGTAGTAAGTTCCCTGCTAGAATCTATAACCTCCCCAGGTTTATAGCATTAGCATGAACTCCTTACTATGGGGCAGGCCTCAAAACCAATCAGAAAGTGGTTGGTTACCCCAATAACAGCCATGCTACCATTGTAGCAGTAAGCAAGCACACTTTGACTTTCAGCTAGTAATTCTTTTCTTTTTTTCTTCAATATTTATGATTATGCATATAGTGCTCTGCCTGCATGTACACCTGCATGCCAGAAGAGGGCATCAGATCACATTATAGATGGTTGTGAGCCATCATGTGGTTGCTGGGAATTGAACTCAGGACCTCTGGAAGAGCAGTCAGTGCTCTTAACCTCTGAGCCATCTCTCCACCTCCCTCCCCCGAGCCCAAGTGATTCTTAACCTTACATAGATTCCTGGGTTTTCTGTCTCCCTTTTTCATGTCCAATTCAGCTTCAGCTTTCCTCACTCAGTAGACCCTTGATAGACCCTGCTCCCGGCCATGCTGCCGTTGGGAGGGCACATAGCTGACAAGGACAACATCTCTGGAGCCTCCAGACTCCAGAGGGATGGGGTGCACCAGGAAGTGCTCAAGCATATTGAAAATGGACTGGAACCACAGATGTCGGACCCAGCATTGACCCTTCGTATTCAGTGACAAGCGCAGGTGCTTGGCCTTGCCCTGGAAGTTGAAAGTGAGGACATATTCACCACGTCTTATCTCGCTCTGACGTATCAAGAAGCCACCATGTGAGTCAGTGTCTCCTTCCAGCACTAACTGGGCAGCCTTGAGTTGAGAGAGCATGCTGTGGAACCAAGGATAGCCTGAGAGGGGCTGACCCCCCTCACCTCCCTCTGACTCCCCCTGGAACAGGAATAACCCTGTGGCTGGTACTGGAGTATCCCGGGGAGGGTAGGGGGTTGAGAGGGGATGAACTGTCCCTGCTGGGGGACCTTCCTCAATAGGAATGCGAGGGGGCAATTCTGGAGGAAGCACTTCCATTGAGTCAAAATGGGAGGCAGCAATGGAGACAGAGCTAGGCGAGAAGGATGCTGATGACCCATCCAGTCAGAGAGGTCCCCATAAGCTCCCTACGACAGGTGGTCATCACTCTCTCTGGGTCCCAGCAGCTGATTCTGGCTGGGCAGGCTCTCTGGATGATTCAGGCAGGGCAGTTCCAGGCTGTCTGTGTTATCCTCTGTGAGGAAGCAGGTCCCAGGGGTCAAGGGAAGGGTCATGGGATGGGGGCTGATAGCAGGCCAGGGTCCTGGGCTTAGGAAGCAACACTTCTGCCACTGAGGCTGTCCTCCTGCCCCTGAGGTCAGCCCAGTTGCTCCTCCTCCACGACCCAATCCTGCTGGGTCAGCGGTAGCCTCTTCAGCCCCCTTGAAATTCAGCAGCTCTTCCCTCTGTACCATCCCTGCTCCGTCCTTTAGGGTTCCCCTTCCACCACTTAGTCTGAGCGTCTCAAAGCAGTGAGTCTATCTTTCCCCAGGGGAGGTGCCATCACTAGCTAATGTTCTACCAACTGTCCCGGCACTACCAGAGGAGTTGGAGTTGCTCTTTCTACCTAGATCTGGAGGGCTGGATGTGGTCTCCAGAGGCCCAGCTGAGGAGGGAGAGTCAATGACCCCCCCCAGCCAACGCAGGATGCCTCGTATAGAACCTCTGACTGAGTGACCCACAGAATGGTGGGAGAAAGAAGGAAATGGGCCAGGCAGGTCCTCAGAAGATCGAGAAGGGCCCAACACTGCCAGGGTCTCACCCAGTGGGTCTCTTAGGTCATGTGGTGGTGGGCTTTCCACACCACGGCTCAATGGGGCTAAGACAGGTAGAGGGAGTGAACCTGAGGCCCAGGCCACCTCGTCTTTGTCTGAAAAGGCAGCCTCTGCTCCAGGCTCTGCATATTGAGGGTGGGAGGCCGGGTAGAGGCAAAAACGGCGGGCAAGATCCAGAGCAGCAGGGCAGCAGCCCTCGCACGGGACTCACAGAACTCTTGCCAGCTTGGGGGAAAGGTGATGGTGGATCCAGAAGAAGGAAGTCTGCTGTCCCAGGATCCTGGAGAACCTTTTCCTCTGAACTTCCTTCTGGTTTCCGCTCCTGGATCGCCAAAATCCGGGAGAGAGAGTAGGGGAGAAATGGTCTAATCCAGGAGTGGGGGGATCAGTCTTAAGTTGTTTCCAGATGACAATGTAACGAACCTGGTCTGGGTGGCCCATGGACCCAATACCAAAAACAACCTGTTTAACGGCCATAGTGGTTCTTAGGTCCCAGTGGCTGGCCAGCCGACGCCAAATGAGAGCCACTCGGGAGAACAGAAAGTAATCATTTCCCCTTTCTTGACCACCAGCGACATGTTGTGTGCTTCAGTCCAACGGTCAGTAACCACAGTCAAAGGAATAGACTCCGTCTGTCCCACAGTCAGGTAAAAGTCCAAAAAGATTGTCAGTCCTAGTCCACAAGCAAACACAAAGATACAGACTACTAGAACAGCTCGCCACTGCCACTGATGAGGAAGAAACCAAACCATTGATCGCAGGCCTGGATATCCACCAGACACAAGGCGCCCACAAACTGAGTGGAGAGGGATTATCTCAATTCTCTCCGGGAGATCTGGAGTGTCCTCCAGACTCCTTCCAGCGGCTGTCTCGGCCACACTGGTGGGGACTCAAACCCTGACTTCAGGCTAAGGGACTGTCACCCTCACAGGCATTTGCGAAGAAATTGAGAGCTGAACAGATCATCGGCATATCATCGGCCGACACAGAATTAAACAGAGTAAGACTACACAGCGACAGACTGCGGTACCTGACAGACCCTAAGACAACACAACGACAGACCGCAGTACCTAACAGACACTCGAGCGATCCTCCGATCTGGGTCCTCTCTTCTCAAATGGTGCTTCAATTCCCGGCCCATGCACCAAAATGTGAGACTCTGATCAGGACAGTCTATTCCCAGAAGCAACTGAATGAGAGGCAGAGGCTGGTTCAATGCAAGAGGAAGTTTATTGGTCCAACCCAACCGGATCCACCTGCACCTGAGGGGCAGGAGACCCCGAGTAACCAAAGCACTGAGTTTTTATACTTTTTTGAAGGCAGATGTGTAACAATCTAACATGACCTTTAATTCTATTGGGTGGTTCTAAAACTACCTCTCAGCCTGGAGGTAATTTGTCTTGGGGTGGGGGCGAGTGGGGTAAGTTCCTGTTTGTGCAAGCTAAAACTGTCAGCTCTGCAGGATGAATTTCTCAAGGCCTGTCTTTTTTCTGACCCTGCTTTAAAACAGAGTTAAGTTGGATCTTTCACAACATCTGAGAATAACCCCGAGAGTTAGACTCCATTGGCAGTCTCTTCCCACCTTGTCTGTGACAGGTTGGGAATAGTCTGGCATGGTGGGATTTTTCTCTCCCTTGCCTCCATCTCTGCAACTGAGTTCCGTGCCTCTTTCAAAACATAGGCAAGGTGCCAGGCATGGTGGCGCACGCCTTTAATCCCAGCACTAGAGAGGCAGAGGCAGGCAGATCACTGTGAGTTCAAGGCCAGCCTGGTCTACAAAGTGAGTCCAGGACAGCCAGGGCTACACAGAGAAACCCTGTCTCGAAAAACCAAAACCAAAACAAAAAACAAACCCCCCCAAAACAAAAAACAAACAAACAAACAAGACAAAAACACACAGGCAAGCGGAGCCCAGGACTTCCATTAGCTGTTGTTTTGCTAGTGCTCTTGTGGTTCCTGTGTGGATACGCCACTGGTTGTTTATGTGGCCCATGGGGGGAGGTCTTCTCTTTTATTTATCAATATTTTTATTACTTGAGAAATAGAGAGGAACTATTACCATCATGAGATGTGCACCCATGTACAAAACAGTGCCTCAGAAAGTCCCATGGTGCTTTGAATGAGCCCCCAAGGAAAGTTTATCCCGTTTGTAGAATTATTTGGGAAGGATTAGGGGGCATGGCTTTGTTGGAGGAGGCGTGTCACTGGGCATGTCCAAAGCCTGAGCCAATCCAGTTAGTGCTTTCTGCCTCATGCTTGTGGATAGAGAGGTAAGGGCTCAGCCATTGCTCCAGCACTGTGCCTGCTTGCTGCTATGCTCCCAGTGGCTGGGATGGTCATGGAATCTCACCCTCTGCAACCATGAGTCTCAAATTAAATGCTGACCTTTATAAGTTGCCTTGGTCATGGGTTTTGTCACACCAATTGAAAAGCAACTAAGGTGGAAGGCTAAAAGGGTGCCAGCACACAGTAGGTGCTCAGTAAGTGTGGGCACAGGTTTAAAAAAAGAGGAGCCAACAACAAGAATGCTTTAAGCAACACTGGAACTTACTCCTCTCCTTCAAGTCCCCACTTCCGCAAGGTAAGACACTGTTTAAATTAAATAGCCTCGTGGTATGAAGTAGGTGTCCTTGCCTTTTCAAAGCTGCTCGGTACCTTTCAAGAAACCTTCTCCTCCTATGTGGAAGAAAGCCTATTTCCTCTGGCGGTGTGGTGTTGTTGGGTCTCTTAAGCTCTCCTGTTTGCACAAGTGCTGTGCACACTTGCCTCAACCTTCTCCATAATGCCTCATCTCAGTTCCTTTAGTGCTCGCTGAGGATCCTAAAACTGACAACCCATTTGCTGTTGGCGTGCTTCCTGTAATTCCTCCCCCTACCCTCCATGATGGTTGTGGGACTTAAGCTCCAGTCATCAGGCTTCTGCAGCCAAGTACGTTTACCACGTGAGCCATCTTGCATGCCTATGAGCTACAGATTTACACTGTTTTCTGCTATGCCTTATGACAGCAATCACTTTTTTAAAAAATGACTTATTTTATTTTTATTTTATGTACATTGGTGTTCTGCCTGGTTTTGTGTGTGTGTGTGTGTGTGTGTGTGTGTGTGTGTATGACAGTGTCAGATCCCCTGAAACTGGAGTTACAGACAGCTGTGTGATGCCATGTGGGTGCTGGGAATTGAACCAGGGTCCTTTGGAAGAGTAGCCAGTGCTCTTAACCACTGGGCATCTCTCCAGCTTCCCACAATCACTTTTTTTATATGGAAATAAAATATTTTCTTTTTCTCCTGCTATTATTCCTGCATCCATTAATGTTGCATGTGTTTCTGTGTTGCTTCCTGGGCTCTGGTTCTGTGCTAACGCTGTGAGAGTTTGTTCACATAGCATCTTCCAGAGCCCAGGTGGCTCCAGTCTGTCTTTTCTCACTTCGCCCCTTTCCTCATCTGATTGCCACAGAAACCCAAATCAAGAAGTGTTGTCAGTGCTTGGCACCTAAAATGTCTCAGAAGTTACCAACCAGACCACTTTCCTTACACGCCAAGGCCCAGGTCTAAGTGATAATCGCTATTTTGTTCTAATTAACTTGTTCTCCTGTGCTGGCTACTTAGTCCTATAGTAAGGTGCCCCTTTATGCCCATCTGTGACAGTTATTTCTTCAGAGTCTAATGGAAAGGAAATAGATTAACATGTGCAAGGATTCCTGTAGGTTTAATAAATGGTGGATTGTTGTTTGAAATTTTACTCCAGCATGCTTTTCTCCAGGTAAAGGCCACAACTTCTAAAAACCTGCTATAGTTACAGCTGATGCCCTAAATATGACTTTTAAATGAACTTCTTCAGATGCCATTAATGATCAAATGAGAGAAATTGTGTATAGCAATAAAAGGAAGTCTCAAATAATAGCTCTGATGATGAGACAGCAGTATGGCTGCTACCAGCGCTTCCTGGCAGTCTGATTCACATGCACCAGCTCAGGAGTACTAGCCACGGATCGTTGGAACCACTCTTCTCTCGTGTAGGTCATATGTGTTTTAGTTCAGTTGTCCCTTCAGCAACCTTATGAAGAAGGCACGGATATTGTCCCCTCGTCACAGTCAATGAAAATGAGGCCTAGAGAGACTGGGTGACTGCAAAGCGGCCAAGTCTGCATGTGAACTAGAAGTGGTCCTGAGGGCAGAACTTTACGATCCCACCAAGTCCCAAATGAAGCTCAGATCAGTGTGTGGCACTTCCTCAGCAAACCGCTAAAGCAGTAGTTCTCAACCTGTGGGCCACAACCATTTTGGGGTTCGAATGGCCCTTTCACAGGGTCGCCTAAGACTGTTGAAAAACACAGATATTCACACTCCAGTTTATAACAGGAACAAAATTATAATTATGAAGTAGCAACAAAAATAATTTTATGGTGGTGGTTGTGGGCGGGGGTCACCACAATATGAGGAACCATATTACAGGGCCGCAGCATCAGAAAGGTTGAGGACCACTGGCCTAGAGGTTCATCACTTGACAGGTTTGAGTGTTTGATGCTGATGTGATGTGTGTGTTGTTACATGTCACACATGTAGAGGTCAACTTAAAAAAAAAGACGCATTTAGTATTTTTATTAACTCTTTGAGGATTTCATGTGTGCATAGGATGTAGTTTGATCATATTTACCTCTCATTTCTCCCCTAACTCCCCCCAGATCTACCATCCACCAACTCCTCCTCATGTGTAGTGAGGCTAGCTGAGTGAGGCAGTGTCTCTTTTGTTTCTGCTATCCCTGGGTATAAAGGAATGTTAATCCATCAACATGGCTTCTCTGGCAAGGGATCACATCCAAAGACCTAGGGACTAAGGAGTCTTCCTAGCTTCTCTTTCCTGCCCAGTGACGTTGGCCGTGTCAGCTGTATATGTTCTCTTGTACCCAAAATACTCTGAATTTTGGGTCACAACTCTTCTCCATTCCTACTTCTCTATGCTGCAGGGGGTTGCAGGTATGGTCTGGTCCTGTTCTTCTTCAGTGCTTCCCACTTGATCACTGATACACCGTATGTATTCTACGCATATCTGTTACTAACTGAATGACCCACATTTTCATCC